>NC_057806.1:54833479-54954482 GCF_018294505.1 Triticum aestivum | reverse complement strand
ATCCTCGATTGGCGTAATAGGCTCCGAGTTAGGGGTCGGAACCGATGCGTGTGCGGCCTCCAGGACACTGTCCGGAGGTAGAGCTAGATCATGCCCCTCGAGATAGTGCGGCGCGCTTGGCCGTGGCTCGAACCCGTCGAAGATCAAGTCTCCGCGGATGTCAGCCGTGTAGTTTGAGCTTCCAAACCTGACTTGATGGCCAGGGGCATAGCTTTCGATCTGCTCCAAGTGGCCGAGCGAATTGGCCCGCAGAGCGAAGCCACCGAAGATGAAGATCTGTCCGGGGAGAAAAGTCTCACCCTGGACCGTATCGTTGTTGATGATCAAAGGAGCTATCGGGCCTAAAGGCGACGACACAGAGGAACTCTCAATGAAAGCACCAATGTCGGTGTCAAAACCGGCGGATCTCGGGTAGGGTGTCCCGAACTGTGCGTCTAGGCCAGATGGTAACAGGAGGCAGGGAACACAATGTTTTACCCAGGTTCGGGCCCTCTTGATGGAGGTAAAACCCTACATCCTGCTTGATTAATATTGATGATATGGGTAGTACAAGAGTAGATCTACCACGAGATCGAGGAGGCTAAACCCTAGAAGCTAGCCTATGGTGTGATTGTTGTATATGGAGTTGATTGCCTACGGACTACAACCCTCCGGTTTATATAGACACCGGATAGGGTTAGGGTTACATAGAGTCGGTTACAATGGTAGGAGATCTTGAATATCCGCATCGCCAAGCTTGCCTTCCACGCCAAGGAAAGTCCCATCCGGACACGGGACGAAGTCTTCAATCTTGTATCTTCATAGTCCAGGAGTCCGGCTGAAGGTATAGTCCGGCTACCCGAACACCCCCTAATCCAGGACTCCCTCGGTATTATTCATGTAAACAGAATAACCATTATTCTCTAACTTAAATGAATAACCGTATTGCAATGAACATGATCTAATCATATTCATCCTCAACGTAGACACCTGATAACATTTATCCAGGTTCAATACTAATCTCGAAGGCAGACGGAGCGTGCGATGGTGATCTCATCAACTTTGGAAACACTTCCAACACACATCGTCACCTCGCCCTTAGCCAGTCTCCGTTTAGTCCGTAGCTTTTGCTTCAAGTCACCAATAATAGTAACTAAACTGGTATCCAATACCCATGTGCTACCAGGAGTACTAGTAAGGTACATATTAATAACACGTATATACTTTGTTGAAGTTGTTGGATATATGCCCTAGAGGCAATAATAAATTAGTTATTATTATACTATATTTCATTGTTCATGATAATCGTTTATTATCCATGCTAGAATTGTATTGATAGGAAACTCAGATACATGTGTGGATACATAGACAACACCATGTCCCTAGTAAGCCTCTAGTTGACTAGCTCGTTGATTAATAGATGGTTACAGTTTCCTGACCATGGACATTGGATGTCGTTGATAAAGGGATCACATCATTAGGAGAATGATGTGATGGACAAGACCCAATCCTAAGCCTAGCACAAGATCATGTAGTTCGTTTGCTAAAGCTTTTCTAATGTCAAGTATCATTTCCTTAGACCATGAGATTGTGCAACTCCCGAATACCGTAGGAGTGCTTTGGGTGTGCCAAACGTCACAACGTAAATGGGTGGCTATAAAGGTACACTACAGGTATCTCCGAAAGTGTCTGTTGGGTTGGCACGAATCGAGACTGGGATTTGTCACTCCGTGTAAACGGAGAGGTATCTCTGGGCCCACTCAGTAGGACATCATCATAATGTGCACAATGTGATCAAGGAGTTGATCACGGGATGATGTGTTACGGAACGAGTAAAGAGACTTGCCGGTAACGAGATTGAACAAGGTATCGGGATACCAACGATCGAATCTCAGGCAAGTATCGTACCGATAGACAAAGGGAATTGTATACGGGATTGACTGAATCCTTGACATCGTGGTTCATCCGATGAGATCATCGTGGAGCATGTGGGAGCCAACATGGGTATCCAGATCCCGCTGTTGGTTATTTGCCGGAGAGTTTTCTCGGCCATGTCTGCATGACTCCCGAACCCGTAGGGTCTACACACTTAAGGTTCGATGACGCTAGGGTTATAGGGAAAGTATGTACGTAGTTACCGAATGTTATTCGGAGTCCCGGATGAGATCCCGGACATCACGAGGAGTTCCGGAATGGTCCCGAGGTAAAGATTGATATATAGGAAGTATGGTTTTGGCCACCGGAAGTGTTCCGGGCATCACCGGTAGTGTACCGGGACCACCGGAGGGGTCCGGGGGTCCACCAGGTGGGGCCACCAGCCCCGAAGGCCTACATGGGCCAATAGTGGGAAGGGACCAGCCCCTAGGTGGGCTGGGCCCCTCCCACCAAGGCCCAAGGCGCCTCCAAGAGGGGAGGGGGCAAACCCTAGGGCAGATGGGCCCTAAGGCCCACCTCAGGTGCGCCTCCCCCTCTCCCCCTTGTGGCCGCCACCCTAGATGGGATCTAGGGCTGCTGCCACCCCTAGGGAGGAAACCCTAGGTGGAGGCGCAGCCCTCCCTCTCCCCCTATATATAGTGGAGGCAAAGGGGCAGCCCAACACGTGATTTGCTCTCCCTGTTGGCGCAGCCCTACCCCTCTCCCTCCTCGTCTCTCGTAGTGCTTGGCGAAGCCCTGCTGGAGTCCCGCGCTCCTCCATCACCACCACGCCGTCGTGCTACTGCTGGATGGAGTCTTCCCCTACCTCTCCTTCTCCCCTTGCTGGATCAAGGCGTAGGAGACGTCACCGGGCTGTACGTGTGTTGAACACGGAGGTGCCGTCCGTTCGGCACTAGGATCATTGGTGATTTGGATCACGACGAGTACGACTCCATCAACCCCGTTCACTTGAACGCTTCCGCTTAGCGATCTACAAGGGTATGTAGATGCACTCTCCTTCCCCTCGTTGCTAGATTACTCCATAGATTGATCTTGGTGATGCGTAGAAAATTTTGAATTTCTGCTACGTTCCCCAACAGTGGCATCATGAGCTAGGTCTATGCGTAGTTTCGATGCATGAGTAGAACACAAAGCAGTTGTGGGCGTCGATATTGCCAATTTACTTGCCGTTACTAGTCTTATCTTGATTCGGCGGCATCGTGGGATGAAGCGGCCCGGACCAACCTTACACGTACGCTTACGTGAGACTGGTTCCACCGACTGACATGCACTAGTTGCATAAGGTGGCTAGCGGGTGTCTGTCTCTCCCACTTTAGTCGGATCGGTTTCGATGAAAAGGGTCCTTATGAAGGGTAAATAGAAATTGGCATATCACATTGTGGTTTTCGCGTAGGTAAGAAACGTTCTTGCTAGAAACCTATATCAGCCACGTAAAAACATGCAACAACAATTAGAGGACGTCTAACTTGTTTTTGCAGCATATGCCTTGCGATGTGATATGGCCAAAAGGATGTGATGAATGATATATGTGATGTATGAGATTGATCATGTTCTTGTAATAGGAATCACGACTTGCATGTCGATGAGTATGACAACCGGCAGGAGCCATAGGAGTTGTCTTAATTTATTTATGACCTGCGTGTCAACTTAAACATCATGTAATTACTTTACTTTATTGCTAAAGCATTAGCCATAGTAGTAGAAGTAATAGTTGACGAGACAACTTCAAGAAGACACGATGATGGAGATCATGATGATGGAGATCATGGTGTCATGCCGGTGACAATGATGATCATGGAGTCCCTAAGATGGATATCAAAAGGAGCAAAATGATATTGGCCATATCATGTCACTATTTGATTGCATGTGATGTTTATCATGTTTTACATCTTATTTGCTTAGACCGACGGTAGCTTAAATAAGATGATCCCTCGTAATAATTTCAAGAAAGTCTTCTCCCTAACTGTGCACCGTTGCGAAGGTTCGTTGTTTCGAAGCACCACGTGATGATCGGGTGTGATAGATTCTAAGGTTTGAATACAACGGGTGTAAGCCATATTTACACACGCAATACACTTAGGTTGACTTGACGAGCCTAGCATGTACAGACATGGCCTCGGAACACGGAAGACCGAAAGGTCGAACATGAGTCGTATAGAAGATACGATCAACATGAGATGTTCACCGTTGATGACTAGTCCATCTCACGTGATGATCGGACACGGCCTAGTTGATTCGGATCATGTTTCACTTAGATGACTAGAGGGATGTCTATCTGAGTGTGAGTTCATTAAATAATTTGATTAGATGAACTCAATTATCATAAACATAGTCTAAATTGTCTTTGCAAATATGTTGTAGATAAATAGCTCATGTTGTAGCTCCCTGTTTCAATACGTTCCTAGAGAAAGATTAAGTTGAAAGATATTGTAAGCAATGATGCGGACTAGGTCCGTAGTCCGAGGATTGTCCTCAGTGCTACACAGTAGGCTTACGTCTTTGATGCACCGCTCGATGTGCAAACCCCTACAACGTCGTCTGTGGATGTTGTGAACACCTGACAGACACATCCTGATGACTACTTGATAGTTTAGTGCACCATACTTTACGGCTTAGAATCGGGATTCCAATGACGTTTTGAACGCCATAGAACATATGAGATGTTCCAAGAGCTGAAATTGGGATTTCAAGCTCATGCCCGTGTTGAGAGGCGTGAGACCTCTGACAAGTTCTTTTGGCTACAAGATGGTGGAGAATAGCTCAGCTAGTGAGCATGTGCTCGGAATGTGTGGGTGCTACAATCACTTAAATCAAGTGGGAGTTAAACTTCCAGATAAGATAGTGATTGATAGAGTTCTCTAGCCACTATCACTAAGCTACTAGATCTTCGTGATGAACTATGACATGCAAGGGATGGAGTTGATCTCGGAGCTGTTCGCGGTGCTTAAGACCGCAAAAGGTAGAAATCAAGAAGGAGCATCAAGTGTTGATGGTTTAACAAGACCACTGGTTTCAAGAAGAGCAAGGGCTAGAAGGGAAACTTCATGGATGGCAAACCAGTTGCCGCTCCAGTGAAGGAACCCAAGGTTGAACCCAAACCCGAGACTAAGTGCTTCTATTGTAAGGGGAACGGTCACTAGTAGTGGAATTACCCCAAATGCATGGTAGATAAGAAGGCTGGCAACTTCAACAAAGTATATACGTGTTATTAATATGTACCTTACTAGTACTCCTGGTAGCACATGGGTATTGGATACCAGTTTAGTTACTATTATTGGTGACTTGAAGCAAAAGCTACGGACTAAACGGAGACTGGCTAAGGGCGAGGTGACGATGTGTGTTGGAAGTGTTTCCAAAGTTGATGAGATCACCATCGCACGCTCCGTCTGCCTTCGAGATTAGTATTGAACCTGGATAAATGTTATCAGGTGTCTACGTTGAGGATGAATATGATTAGATCATGTTCATTGCAATACGGTCATTCATTTAAGTTAGAGAATAATGGTTATTCTGTTTACATGAATGATACCTTTCATGGTCATGCACCCTATGTGAATGGTTCATTGAATCTCGGTCGTGGTGATACACATGTTCACGCCAAAAGATGTAGAGTTAATAATGATAGTACCACTTTCTTGTGGCACTGCCGCTTAGGTTATATTGGCGTAAGATGCATGAAGAAACTCCATATCGATGGATGTTTGGAGTCACTTGATTTTGAATCGCTTGACACATGCGAGCCATGCCTCATGGGCGGGATGACTAAGACCCCGTTTTCAGGTACAATGAAACGGGCAAGTGACTTGTTGGAAATCATACATGCAGATGCGTGTGATCCAATGAGAATTGGAGCGCACGGTGGATATCACTATTTTCTCATCTTCACTGACGATTTGAGTAGATATAGGTATATTTACTTAATGACGCACAAGTATGAAATGTTTGAAAAGTTCAAGCGATTTCAGAGTGAAGTTAAGAATCATCATAACAAGAAGATCAAATTCCTACGATCTGATCAATGAGAATTTCTGAATTATTAGTTTGGCAAACACTTAAGACATTGTGGAAATGTTTCACAGTTGAAGCCACCTGGAACACCATAGGGTAATGGTGTGTCCAGGCGTCATAAACGAACCTTATGAGATATGGTGCGATCTATGATGTCTCTTACCGATCTACCGTTTTCATTTTGAGGTCATGCGTTAGAGACAACTGCATTCACTTTAGATAGGACACCATCTAAGTCCGTTGAGACGATGTCATAAGAATATGGTTTGGCAAGAAACCAAAGTTGTCGTTTCTTAATGTTTGGGGCTGCGATGCTTAAGGCTTCAGCCGGAGAAGCTCGAACCCAAAGCGGACAAACACATATTCATAGGATACCCAAGGGTGACAGTTGGGTATACCTTCTATCTCAGACCCGAGGGCAAATTGTTTGTCGCTAAGAACGGTTCCTTTCTCGAGAAGGAGTTTCTCTCGAAAGAATTGAGTGGGAGGAAGATAGAACTTGATGAGGTTGTCGAACCTTTACTTCAACCAGAGAGTGACGCAACACAGAAAGATGTTTTCTGTGGCGCCTACGTCTGTTGAATAGGAAGTTAATGATAGTGATCATGAAGCTTCGGATCAAGTTGCTATCTAACCTCGTAGGTCGACAAGGATATGTACTAATCCTAAGTGGTACGGTAATCCTGTCTTAGATATCATGTTGTTAGACAACAATGAACCTACGATCTATGGAGAAGCGATGGTGGGCCCGTATTCCGACAAATGGTTAGAAGCCATGAAATCCGAGATAGGATCCATGTATCAGAACAAAGTATGGACTTTGGTGGACTTGCCCGATGATCGGCAAGCCATTGAGATAAATGGATCTTTAAGAAGAAGATGGACGTGGGCGGTAATGTTACCGTCTATGAAGCTCGACTTGTGGGAAAGAGTCTTTTCACAAGTTCAAGGAGTTGACTACGATGAGAATTTCTCACCCGTAGCGATGCTTAAGTCCGTCGGAATCATGTTAGCATTAGCTGTATTTTTCGATTATGAAATCTGACAGATGGATGTCAAAAACAAGTTTTCTTACCAGTTTTCGTAAGAAAGAGTTGTATGTGATACAATCAAAGTTTTGTCGATCCTAAGGATGCTAAAAGGTATGCTGGCTCCAGCAATCCTTCTATGGACTAGAGCAAGCATCTCGGAATCGGAATATATGTTTTGATGGAGTGATCAAAGCTTTTAGGTTTATATAGTGTTTGTTAGAAACTTGTATTTACAAGAAAGTGAGTGGGAGCACAACAACATTTCTGATAAGTATATGTGGATGACATATTGTTGATCCTAAATAATGTAGAATTTCTGAAAGCATAAACGGTTGTTTGAAGAGTGATTTTTAGAAGAAGACCTGGATAAAGCTGCTTACATATTGGGCATCAAGATCTATAGAAATAGATCAAGACGTTTGATGATACTTTCAAAGAACGCACACCTTGACATGTTTTTGAAGGAGTTCAAAATAGATCAGTCAAAGAAGGGGTTCTTACCTGAGTTGTAAGGTGTGAAGTTGAGTAAGACTCAAAGCTTGACCACGGCAGAAGAAAGAGGAAGGACGAAGGTCGTCCCCTATGCTTTTGTCATAGGCTCTATACGGTATGCCATGTTGAAGTACCGCACCTGATGTGTGCCTTGCCATATGTCTGGCAAGAGGGTACAAAGGTGATCTAGGAGTAGATCACCAGATAGCGGTCAAAAATTATCCTTAGAGGAATAAGGAAATATTTCTCTGTTATGGAGGTGATAAAGAGTTCGACGTAAAGAGTTATGTCGATGCAAGCTTAACAACTATCCGGATAGCTCTGAGTAGAGATACCGGATACGTATAATGGAGCAACAATTTGGAATAGCTCCAAGTGGAACGTGGTAGCAGCATCTACGATATGACATAAAGTTTTGCGAAATACATAGGGATCTGAATATGGCAAGACCCGTTGACTACAACCTCTCTCACAAGCATAACATGATCAAACCCAGAACTCTTTGAGTGTTTATCACATAGTGATGTGAACTAGACCATTGAGTCTAGTAGACTCTTGGATGTTGGTCACATGGCGATGTGACCTGTGGGTGTTAATCACATGGCGATGTGAACTGGATTATTGACTCTAGTGCAAGTGGGAGACCGTTGGTAATATGCCCTAGAGGCAATAATAAATTAGTTATCATTATATTATATTTCATTGTTCATGATAATCGTTTATTATCCATGCTAGAATTGTATTGATAGGAAACTCAGATACATGTGTGGATACATAGACAACACCATGTCCCTAGTAAGCCTCTAGTTGACTAGCTCATTGATCAATAGATGGTTACAGTTTCCTGACCATGGACATTGGATGTCGTTGATAACGGGATCACATCATTAGGAGAATGATGTGATGGACAAGACCCAATCCTAAGCCTAGCACAAGATCGTGTAGTTCTTTTGCTAAAGCTTTTCTAATGTCAAGTATCATTTCCTTAGACCATGAGATTGTGTAACTCCCGGATACCGTAGGAGTGCTTTGGGTGTCCGAAACGTCACAACATAACTGGGTGGCTATAAAGGTACACTACAGGTATCTCCGAAAGTGTCTGTTAGGTTGGCACGAATCGAGACTGGGATTTGTCACTCCGTGTAAACGGAGAGGTATCTCTGGGCCCACTCGGTAGGACATCATCATAATGTGCATAATGTGATCAAGGAGTTGATCACGGGATGATGTGTTATGGAACGAGTAAAGAGACTTGCCGGTAACGAGATTGAACAAGGTATCTAGATACCAACGACCGAATCTCGGGCAAGTATCGTACCGATAGACAAAGGGAATTATATACGGGATTGACTGAATCCTTGACATCGTGGTTCGTCCGATGAGATCATCATGGAGCATGTGGGAGCCAACATGGGTATCCAGATCCCGCTGTTGGTTATTTGCCGGAGAGTTTTCTCAGCCATGTCTGCATGACTCCCGAACCCGTAGGGTCTACACACTTAAGGTTCGATGACGCTAGGGTTATAGGGAAAGTATGTACGCGGTTACCGAATGTTATTCGGAGTCCCGGATGAGATCTCGGATGTCACGAGGAGTTCCGGAATGGTCCAGAGGTAAAGATTGATATTTAGGAAGTATGGTTTTGGCCACCGGAAGTGTTCCGGGCATCACCGGTAGTGTACCGGGACCACCGGAGGGGTCCGGGGGTCCACCAGGTGGGGCCACCAGCCCCGGAGGCCTACATGGGCCAATAGTGGGAAGGGACCAGCCCCTAGGTGGGCTGGGGCGCCTCCCACCAAGGCCCAAGGCGCCTCCAAGAGGGGAGGGGGGCAAACCCTAGGGCAGATGGGCCCTAAGGCCCACCTCAGGTGCGCCTCCCCCTCTCCCCCTTGTGGCCACCACCCTAGATGGGATCTAGGGCTGCTGCCAGCCCTAGGGAGGAAACCCTAGGTGGGGGCGCAGCCCTCCCTCTCTCCCTATATATAGTGGATGCAAAGGGGTAGCCCAACACGTGATTTGCTCTCCCTGTTGGCGTAGCCCTACCCCTCTCCCTCCTCGTCTCTCGTAGTGCTTGGCGAAGCCCTGCTGGAGTCCTGTGCTCCTCCATCACCACCACGCCGTCGTGCTGCTGCTGGATGGAGTCTTCCCCAACCTCTCCTTCTCCCCTTGCTGGATCAAGGCGTAGGAGACGTCACCGGGCTGTACGTGGGTTGAACACGGAGGTGTCGTCCGTTCGGCACTAGGATCATCGGTGATTTGGATCACGACGAGTACGACTCCATCAACCCCGTTCACTTGAACGCTTCCGCTTAGAGATCTACAAGGGTATGTAGATGCACTCTCCTTCCCCTCGTTGCTAGATTACTCCATAGATCGATCTTGGTGATGCATAGAAAATTTTGAATTTCTGCTACGTTCCCAAACAGAAGTTGCCAGCCTTCTTATCTACCATGCATTTGGGGTAATACCGCTACCGGTGACCGTTCCCCTTACAATAGAAGCACTTAATCTTGGGTTTGGGTTCAACCTTGGGTTCTTTCACTGGAGCGGCAACTGGTTTGCCATCCTTGAAGTTTCCCTTCTAGCCCTTGCCCTTCTTGAAACCAGTGGTCTTGTTAAACCATCAACACTTGATGCTCCTTCTTGATTTCTACCTTTTGCGGTTTTAAGCACCGCGAACAGCTCCGGGATCAACTCCATCCCTTGCATGTCATAGTTCATCATGAAGATCTAGTAGCTTAGTGATAGTGACTAGAGAACTCTATCAATCACTATCTTATCTGGAAGTTTAACTCCCACTTGATTTAAGTGATTTTAGCACCCCAGACATTCTGAGCACATGCTCACTAGTTGAGCTATTCTCCTCCATCTTGTTGGCAAAAGAACTTGTCAGAGGTCTCATACCTCTCAATACGGGCATGAGCCTGAAATCCCAATTTCAGCTCTTGGAACATCTCATATGTCTTATGGCGTTCAAAACGTCATTGGAATCCCGATTCTAAGCCGTGAAGTATGGTGCACTAAACTATCAAGTAGTCATCAGGATGTGTCTGTCAGGTGTTCACAACATCCACAGACGATGTTGTAGGGGTTTGCACATCGAGCGGTGCATCAAAGACGTAAGCCTTCTGTGTAGCAGTGAGGACACTCCTCGGACTATGGACCCAGTCCACATCATTGCTTACAATATCTTTCAACTTGGTCTTTCTCTAGGAATGTATTGAAACAGGGAGCTACAACGTGAGCTATCTATCTACAACATATTTGCAAATAAGATTTTGACTATGTTCATGATAATTAAGTTCATCTAATCAAATTATTTAATGAACTCCCACTCAGATAGACATCCCTCTAGTCATCTAAGTGAAACATGATCCGAGTCAACTAGGCCGTGTCCGATCATCACGTGAGACGGACTAGTCAACACCGGTGAACATCTTCATGTTGATTGTATCTTCTATACGACTCATGCTCGACATTTCGGTCTTCCGTGTTCCGAGGCCATGTTTGTACATTCTAGGCTCGTCAAGTCAACCTAAGTGTATTGCGTGTGTAAATCTGGCTTACACCCGTTGTATTCGAACGTTAGAATCTATCACACCCGATCATCACGTGGTGCTTCGAAACAACGAACCTTCGCAACGGTGCACAGTTAGGGGGAACACTTTCTTGAAATTATTGCGAGGGATCATCTTATTTAAGCTACCGTCGTTCTAAGCAAATAAGATGTAAAACATGATAAACATCACATGCAATCAAATAGTGACATGATATGGCCAATATCATTTTGCTCCTTTTGATCTCCATCTTCGAGGCTCCATGACCATCGTTGTCACCGGCATGACACCATGATCTCCATCATCATGATCTCCATCATCGTGTCTTCTTGAAAGTTGTCTCGTCATCTATTACTTCTACTACTATGGCTAACGCTTTAGCAATAAAGTAAAGTAATTACATGACGTTTATGTTGACACACAGGTCATAAATAAATTAAGACAACTCCTATGGCTCCTGCCGGTTGTCATACTCATCGATATGCAAGTCGTGATTCCTATTACAAGAACATGATCAATCTCATACATCACATATATCATTCATCACATCCTTTTGGCCATATCACATCGCAAGGCATATGCTGCAAAAACAAGTTAGACGTCCTCTAATTGTTGTTGCATGTTTTTACGTGGCTGATATAGGTTTCTAGCAAGAACGTTTCTTACCTACGCGAAAACCACAATGTGATATGCCAATTTCTATTTACCCTTCATAAGGACCCTTTTCATCGAATCCGATCCGACTAAAGTGGGAGAGACAGACACCCGCTAGCCACCTTATGCAACTAGTGCATGTCAGTCGGTGGAACCAGTCTCACGTAAGAGTACGTGTAAGGTCGGTCCGGGCCGCTTCATCCCACAATGCCGCCAAATCAAGATAAGACTAGTAACGGCAAGTAAATTGACAAAATCGACGCCCACAACAACTTGTGTTCTACTCGTGCATAGAAACTACGCATAGACCTAGCTCATGATGCCACTGTTGGGGATCGTAGCAGAAATTTAAAATTTTCTACGCATCACCAAGATCAATCTATGGAGTAATCTAGCAACGAGGGGAAGGAGAGTGCATCTACATACCCTTGTAGATTGCTAAGCGGAAGCGTTCAAGTGAACGGGGTTGATGGAGTCGTACTCGTCGTGATCCAAATCACCGATGATCCTAGCGCCGAACGGACGACACCTCCGTGTTCAACACACGTACGGAATGGAGACGTCTCCCACGCCTTGATCCAGCAAGGAGGAGGAAGAGGTTGAGGAAGAAGTCCAATAGCACGACGACGTGGTGGTGCAGGAGCTTGTGGTTCTCCGGCAGGGCTTCGCCAAGCACCATGGAGGAGGAGGAGAAGGTAGGAGGAGGGAGGGCTACACCAGGTTCAAGGGTGTGGCCGCCCTCCCACCCCTCCACTATTTATAGGTGGGGAGAGAGGGGGCCGGCCCCCCTAGATCCCATCTAGGGTTGGGGGCGGCGGCCAAGGGGGGGAGGAGTGCCTCCCAAGTCAAGTGGAGGCCCTCCCCTTTAGGGTTTCCCCTCTCTCATGCGCATGGGCCTTGGGGGGGCTGGTACCCATGGCCCATTAAGGTTAGGGCGCCCCCTACAGCCCATGCTGCTATATTGGACGTGGTGGAACATTTTCCGGACCTCTGGACCCCTCCGGAATCCTCCGGAACCTTCCGGAAGCTTCCTAGTACAATACCGGAAAAAACCGAACTTTTCCCGGAACCCGAACAACAACTTTTCATATATAAATCTTTACCTCCGGACCATTCCGGAGCTCCTCGTGACGTCCGGGATCTCATCCGGGACTCCGAACAACCTTCGGTAACCACATACTATTTCCCATAACAACTCTAGCGTCACCGAACCTTAAGTGTGTAGACCCTACGAGTTCGGGAACCGTGCAGACATGACCGAGACAACTCCCCGGCCAATAACTAACAGCGAGATTTGGATACCCATGTTGGCTCCCACATGTTCCACAATGATCTCATCGGATGAACCACGATGTCGAGGATTCAATCAATCCCGTATACAATTCCCTTTGTCCAGCGGTATTGTACTTGCCCGAGATTCGATCGTCGATATCCGATACCTTGTTCAATCTCGTTACCGGCAAGTCTCTTTACTCGTTCCGTAACACATCATCCCGTGATCAACTCCTTGGTCACACTGTGCACATTATGATGATGTCCTACCGAGTGGGCCCAGAGATACCTCTCCATTTACACGGAGTGACAAATCCCAGTCTCGATTCGTGCCAACCCAACAGACACTTTCGGAGATACCTGTAGTGTACCTTTATAGCGACCCAGTTACGTTGTGACATTTGTCACACCCAAAGTACTCCTACGGTATCCGGGAGTTGCACAATCTCATGGTCTAAGGAAATGATACTTGACATTAGAAAAGCTTTAGCAAACGAACTACACGATCTTGTGCTAGGCTTAGGATTGGGTCTTGTCCATCACATCATTCTCCTAATGATGTGATCCCATTATCAACGACATCCAATGTCCATGGTCAGGAAACCGTAACCATCTTATTAATCAACGAGCTAGTCAACTAGAGGCTTACTAGGGACATGGTGTTGTTTATGTATCCACACATGTATCTGAGTTTCCTATCAATACAATTCTAGCATGGATAATAAACGATTATCATGAACAAGGAAATATAATAATAACCAATTTATTATTGCCTCTAGGGCATATTTCCAACACCAACAAGGCTGATGAAGGCGATGATGACTACTCTCCCACCTATTGCTTCATGGCAAAGGGTGCCAAGGTACTCAAATATACCTCCTCTGAATCAAGTGAGAATGAATCTGATGAAAACCTTAAGCCCAGCTATTCTAAACTTGCTAAGATTGCTATAAAACAACAAAGGGCTTTAGAAAAGGTTCAAAACATGCTAAATAAAAGTGATGATATGTTGGGTGAAGAAATGGATCGCACTGAAACTTTGACTGAAAATCTTCAGAGACTTCAGTACAAGCTTGACAAACTTCAAAGTCATCATAACACTCTCTTATCGGATCATGAGAAGCTTTCTTATGAATTTCTTCAAAGAAAGCAAGACCTTGAGAAGCTAAGAGTGAGTTATGAAGATCTTCAAGAGGAGCGCGATTCATTACTTGCTCAACAAATCAGCGCATCTCAGGAAGAATTTGTTCCTCCATGCTTGAAGTGCATTGAACGCGAATCTGCTAATTCTTCACCTGAATGTTCAAATGTTGCTAATGTTTCAAATTCTTCACATGCCTCTGCCATCACTAATTCCTCATCTGAGGACATTGCTAGTATCACTGACAATGCAGGGCTGAAGGAATTGTACACGACAAGCATGTACAAAAGCCTCAAAGGGCATCAGGCTCTTTGTGATGTGCTTAAAAAGCAGATCCTCAACAGGAACCCTAGGAAAGAGGGTATCGCCTTTGAGAGGAAACTCAATGTTGATGGTACATATTGGAAGCCTGAGCAGTACCCCAAAACTACATTGGTTGGTGCAAAGGGACCTCCAGTTGATCCATCTAACTTATCTGGATTTGCATGTGAATCTCCTCATTCTGATGATGAGTCAATTGACTCCAACTATAAGCTATTCAAAAATCAGAATGGTGAAGTATTTGCTAGATATGTTGGCACTAACTGTAGGAACGGCTCCCCTATGCAGAAAATCTAGGTTCCCAAAAGATGCCTTGAAAATCTTTAGGTGAATGTCATCATGACGCCACCTGTGAAGAATAGGAACCCCAGATCAAATTCCTCATATGGACCAAATTCCTCATATGGATCAAAGTCCTCATATGAACATCATCATGCTAACCCATCTGTTTCACAGGGAAGATCTAAGGATTATGGATATGTGCATTATTCTTCAAATCATTATGTCCATAAGTCCTCGAAGAATTTCTCTGCTTACTCATATGCTTACTCTAACCCATCTTATGTGAAACGAAATGGATTGGCTTCTATGCCATCCTTCTCGTATGGAGCTCGCAGAATGATGAACTCTTTGCCACCCCTTCAGATGTGGGTGGTGAAGAAAAAGAACTAATCTCTTCTGCAGGGTCAGGTCTCCAGATGCATGTAATCATCTGAAGAATTTGCTGGAGACCTGAGCATGCCTGATAGGACGCAGGATAATCATGAAGAAATGAACTTTCTTTTCTCACGTCCTCATATTGCTTTATCAGTTCTTTTACTTGATGAAATTGATCTGATGAATTGATGTCATATTCTTCACTGATGAAGTATATGAGTTTGTAAGCTGCACTAATTCATCTTCAGGATGATCAACCCAAAGCCACTAAGTGGGTCCTTGATAGTGGATGTACAAACCACATGACTGGTGACAAGAATCTATTGATGGATGCTCCATTATCTCCGTCGCATCTGAAGCATATCATCTTTGCTGACAAAGGCAAGAGTCAGGTATTGGGTCTAGGTAAGGTTGCGATTACAAAGGATCGACACATGGACAAAGTCATGCTTGTTGAGTCCTTAGGATACAACCTTATGTCTGTCTCAATGCTTTGTGATCTTGATATGGTTGTTGTCTTCGGCAAGTACCGTTGTGTTGTGGTTATGGAAGCTGACATTTCCAAAGTCTTCGAAGGCTTTAGGAGAGGAGACCTGTATATTGTTGATTTCTCTACAGGACCACAACCAGCCGTGTGCTTACTTGCAAAAGCTTTAGAAGGCTGGCTCTGGCATCGACGACTTGGTCATGCAGGCATGAGGAATTTGCACACGCTTGCGAAGAAGAAGCATGTCATTGGCATCGAGAATTTCAAATTCCTCAAGGATCACCTATGCTGAGCCTGTGAAGCTGGGAAGATGACCAAGGCCAAGCATCCAGCGAAGACTATCATGACCACCACTCGCCATTTGAATTCCTTCACATGGATCTCTTTGGTCCTAATCATTATTCTGCTATCTCAAATGGAGCATCTCAATATGGCTTCATTATTGTTGATGATTATTCTCGTTACACATGGGTACACCTTGTTACTTACAAACATGAAGTGCAGGAAGTCTTCAAACGATTTTCCTCGAGGGCTTCGACCAACTTTGGTGTGAAGATCAAGCACATCAGAAGTGACAATGGCACCAAGTTCGAGAATTCTGGTCTCGATGACTATCTTAATGAACTTGGTATCACTCATGAGTTATCTGCTCCTTACACTGCTCAGCAGAATGGCGTCGTGGAGCGCAAGCACAGGACTCTTGCTGAGATGGCTCGCACTATGCTTGATGAATACAAAACGCCTCGTCATTTCTGGACTGAGGCAATTGATATTGTGTGTCACATCATCAACAGAGTATATCTTCACAAATTCTTCAAAAAGACTGCCTATGAACTCCTCACTGATAAGAAACCCAATGTAAGTTATTTCAAAGTCTTCGGTGCTAAATGTTGGATTAGAGATCCTCATCACAACTCAAAATTTGCACCGAAAGCACATGAAGGTTTTATGCTTGGTTACGGAAAGGACTCGCACACCTACAGAGTCTTCAACAACGTTCTTCACAAAGTTGTTGAAACTGTAGATGTGCGGTTCGATGAAACTAATGGCTCACAAAGAGAGCACCTACCTACTGTGATAGATGAACCAGCACCTGAGGAAACTATCAAGTTCAAGGCTACTGAGGATGTCATTCCTACTGAAGAGTTTCTGAAGAATTCATTCCAGAACATTGAGAACGTCGAGCTAATGCACCTGAAGAAAATGCTGAAGAAAATGGTACTGAAGAAAACACTGATCAAATTCTTCAACGACAACTAGCTCATCCTCGCATTGCAAAAGAAGTGCAAGTTGAAAAGATCATCAATGACATCAAAGCGCCAGGTCCTCTCACACGCTCAAAAGCTTCACATTTGTCTAACTTTTGTGGGCAGTATGCTTTTGTCTCTATTACAGAGCCCACTAAGGTAGATGAAGCATTTCTGGAGCCTGAGTGGATTCAGGCCATGCAAGAAGAATTACATCAGTTCGAGCTCAACAATGTCTGGGAACTGGTCAAACGTCCAGATCCTCGCAAGCACAATATCATTGGCACAAAGTGGATCTACCGCAACAAGCAAGATGAAAATGGCCTTGTGGTGAGGAATAAGGCACGACTTGTAGCTCAAGGCTACACACAGGTTGAAGGAATTGATTTCGATGAAACTTTTGCACCTGTTGCTAGACTTGAGGCTATTCGCATATTACTTGCTTATGCTAACCATCATGATATCACTCTATATCAAATGGATGTGAAGAGTGCATTCCTCAATGGTAAGCTTGAGGAAGAAGTGTATGTTGCTCAACCCCCAGGTTTTGAAGATCCAAAGAATCCTGACAAAGTCTTCAGACTCAACAAGGCCCTCTATGGCCTCAAGCAGGCCCCACGGGCTTGCTATGATACTTTGAAGGAACTCTTCATGAAGAAAGGCTTCAAACCCGGTTCACTCGACCCTACTCTTTTCACTAAATCTTATGATGGTGAATTGTTTGTGTGCCAAGTATATGTTGATGATATTATCTTTGGCTGTACTGACCAACGTTATAGTGATGAATTTGCCTATATGATGAGTGAAGAATATCAAATGTCTAGGATGGGAGAGTTGAAATTCTTCTTAGGTCTTCAAATTCGTCAATAACACAATGGCATATTCATATCTCAGGAGAAATACCTCAAGGATGTACTGAGGAAATTCGGCATGCAAGATTGCAAAGGCGTCAAAATTCCTATGCCCACAAATGGCCATCTGTGCACTGATGAAAATTGTATTGACTTCGATCATAAGGTATACCGCTCCATGATAGGTTCCTTATTATACTTATGTGCATCTAGGCCAGATATAATGCTTAGTGTTTGCATGTGTGCCCGATTTCAAGCTGCACCGAAGGAATCACACCATAAGGCTGTGAAGCATATTCTTCGATATCTAGCTCACACACCAACACTTGGATTATGGTACCCCAAGGGCTCGGCTTTTGATCTTGTTGGATATTCTGACTCTGACTATGCTGGTGATCGTGTGGATCGCAAGTCAACATCTGGTACATGTCATTTCCTCGGACGATCTTTGGTCTGTTGGTCCTCGAAGAAATAGAACTGCGTATCACTATCTACTGCTGAAGCTGAGTACATTGCCGTTGGTTCTTGCTATGCCCAATTGCTATGGATGAAGCAAACTCTCAAGGACTACGGCGTCAACATGAAGAATGTGCCTCTCTTCTGTAACAATGAGAGTGCCATCAAGATTGCTCACAACCCAGTTCAGCACTCGAAAACAAAGCACATTCAGATTCGTCATCATTTTCTTCGTGATCATGTGTTGAAGGGCGACATTTCTATTGAGCATGTGAAGACTGAAGAATAGCTAGCCGATATCTTCAGAAAGCCCTTGGATGAGAAGAGATTTAGCAAGTTGCGGTGTGAGCTAAATATCCTAGAATCTTCGAATGTTCTTTGAAAAGGACACTCATCCTAACACTTATGCAAAATTGATGACTTAGATGTGCAACACATGAAGAAACATTTTTCTTCAATCAATGAAGAATAACACTCTTAGTGTGAAGAAATTAACGAAGAATTTGATTCTCAGAACCCTACGATAATTGTACACAGTGGCTGGAATCATCATTCTTATACGGTGGGTCACGCCACCATGAAAAGTTGAAATTCCTCAAATTATTCATATTCTTCAACTTTGCATAGTCTTCACTGGTTCTGTCGTTTTTCTTCATTGGATATATATATATATCAGTTTATGTCCTCTACAGCATTCACTTATTGCTATTTCTTCAAGTTGGTTTTCTGCTAAGTGAATGTGATCGGACCCTTCCCCTCTATGCTATACTCAACCCAATCTGTTCACAAATTCTTCATGTGCGTTCTATTTGAAACTCGTTCAAAATCTTCACTGTGTCCTTGTCAGCTGAAGAAATTGCGAACGGAACTTTAAAACCTATCTTATCGAAATTTTCAGTTTTGCCGCTCAAACCGTTCCGCATCCCTCAATACACTTATCCGCTCACCCATGATCTAACACGATCTCCACCTCTCACTACGTGGGTGACACATGTCATGCGAATGAGAAGGGTCAGGGGCACGTTCGTCCAATTTTTTCAGGCGAGCAGTTTTTCACCATGGCTATAAATACCCCTCCTTCCCTTCCTCACTTATTTTACTCCGCTCAACCTCTCTCTCTAGCTCAAGCTTCTCAAACCCTAGCGCCTCCACTACTTCATCGCCGCCGGTGAGGAAGAGCTTCACTGCCTCAACCTTGTCGCCGACGTACTCGCGCCGACCGCGGACATCTTCACTCCGCCGCCGCTGTAGCCGTCTTCCTCCGCCAAGTTAGGGCGTGGAAGATCTGCATAGACGAACTTCACATCTCCTCACTCTAGTTCGTCGTGTTCTTCGTCCAAGGTAAATAAAAGTTATTTTTATTGCCCTCGTTGATTCGAATGATTATCTACAAAATCTTCAAAGGTGTTTTTCTTCATAACTTCACACACTAAACACCTCACAGGTCATCTTTTCTTGATTCGTTTCTCTAAGCATCATTTTCCTTCAAGATTCCTCAATTGTGTGGATCTTCGATCTATACAACTCTGGAACCTAAGACAAAGAACGCTTAGTGAAAATCTTCAAGACTCATCTGGTCAAATTCCTCAAACCTGTTCATTTTGAAAAACCTTCTGAGAACGCATATGACCTCTCCAAATTCTACGCAACTATACTCTGTTCACAGGTACACATGTCAGCTGCTGAATCACTAGGTTCTCATCAACTTAACTCATTTGCAGCGTTCCTCGAAGAAAAGTTGCATACTTCTTTAGAGAATTCAATTGTTCAAATTCCTCAACTGAAGAAAATGGCTGATGGTAAAAGGCCACAGAAGGGAGGAAAGAGGCCTGAGGTAAATACAGCGTTTGAGATCCCTGATGACATATATGCTGGGTACTGCACACCTACTGAGGAAACCAAGAATGAGCGCAAAGTGCGCATTCAGAAAATAGAGAGGAGATGGGCAAGAGAATGGAGGGAGTACAGATATGTCACTCCTAAGTATATGAAGAAATTCGCACTCAATCCTCCATGCCCAAGAGCTCCATTGGCACCTGGCCAAATTGCTAATCCCACCAGCCTCAAGCGAGGTGAGGACTATCGTAATGAATGGGCCAAGCGCCAAGCCAAGCTGGGTAAGCAAGCCAGAGAAGCAGTGAGGAAATTTAATGAAGACTCTGCTGCTGCTGCCTCTGCTGAGGCCTTTGCTGTCAAGCCAAAGAAGGCTATGTCAAAGAAGCCTGCGCGCAAGCCAAGTGCTTCACCAACAATGCCCTCAAGGCCAAGTTCCTCAGCAATGCCCTCACGGCCAGAATCATCAAAGCCCTCACGGCCAATTCCTCATGCTTCTCCTATTCCTCCAAAGTCCTCAGCTCCTCTGCCGAAGCCTTCAGCTGTTCCGACCAAATCCTCAGCACCTGTGCATCTCGCTTCGTGCCAAAGGACTGTCGGCATCTCCATTGCCTCAGGTGTCTCAGCTAGTTCCTCAGCCGCACCAAGTTCCTCAGCTGCCCCCTCACTACTGAAGACAAAGGCCACTGTTGGACGAGATCCACGCCCAAGTTCTCAAAAGAAGCAAGTCGCTTTCCAAGTGCCGTTTGATGAAGACGAAGCTGATGATGATGAACTTGCAGAAATCATCAGAGACAGGTAAGTCAGGGCCGCTAGAGCCAAAGGATCAGAGGTGCCACTGCTTTTGGATCCCAAGCTGATCCTCGACTACATTGATGATTGGCACAAGGACCCCAACACTCCCTTGCCTGACTTCAAGCTGACTCCTGGCCAAAGTCACATGCTAACCCACTTCATTCAAGAAGAAAAGTGGAAATTTGAGAAGGCCAGGAAGATCAAGAAAGCGCAGTACAAGAAGGAGAAATTTCTGAAGAACAATGTTGTCACTATGACAACTGATGAACTTGTAAAAATCCAATCTAAAATCAAAACCCTCAGCGATGACTTCAAAGCCTACTATGCTGATTGGCAAGGAGCCAAAGTTAGATTTGTAAAGATAACTGAACAGTTCACTTCAAATGTTGCTGCCCCAACGCAACAGGAAATTCCTCAGGCTGAAGCATCTGCTCAGCTGACTGTAGAACATGCCAGCACCGCTGATGAAAATCAGGCCGCTGAAGAAAATGTGAGTTCCAGGGCTGATGACTGCACTCCAGCCGCTGAAGAAAGGCATCCACTTGTGGTGCGCCTGAAGAAACTGAAGAAATCAGGGCAACTGCATCAGTTGTTCCTGAAGAAAATCAACCAGATTCCTGAACTGCTCCTGCACCGACTTCAACTCCAATCCTTCCATCTGCATCAGATGTGAAGAAGACCAAGGCTGCAGAGCGTGCTGCAGTGAAGAAAAGGAAAGCATCAGCTGCTTCAGATTCTTCAGCTCCGAAGAAAATGAAGCCTATGACAAGTTCATTTGCACATCCGATTGATGTTGTTCCCATCTCAACCAGGACATCAAAGGACCTTGTTCCTTTTGATGAAGAATATGTCATCCCCAGCGGATCTAATGAAGAAACTCATTCTGCTGCCTCGTCTGAACCATTGGATGAAGAAATTGAAGTGGATGCGATCCCTTCAACACTTATCATCTCCTCGCCTATGCCTCAGTTCACAGCTGAAGAGGCTGGCGTTGAAGAAATGGAAGATGATGATGTGGACATTGGCTGCTTCACACCCGTCATCAGTGATGAATTCTGGGGAAGTCAGCATCCAAACTCTCCAATGTTCACTCCTCTATAGCAAATTCCTTAGTCCCCCACACAAACTGTTCACATGGGCTCTGAAGAAACTCATCCCACTACATCTGCCCATGAGGAAATTCCAGCCACTAGCGCTGAAGAAACTGCTGCTGCTGAACAACCAACTACGCAAACTGCCACTGAGGAGGAACCAGAAATTCCTCAGCCTGAAGAACCTGCGATTGAGATTCCTGAAGTCGTGATGCAACTCACTGACACTCCTCTGCCAAAGCCAAAGGATCCATTCTCACGGAAGCAAAAGTTCAAGGCTGATGATTTCTTCGGCGAGCACGTATTCTTTGAAGATTACAACCCATATGACTCTGCTCGCATTAGGAAGAGGTGTTTCTGGACTGCTAGTCAAGCCAATTTATATTCCTCAGTGTTGTTCAACAAGGAGAAGATTTTCTACCATGAGCATATTCCTCAGATGGATATGGAATCTCTGCTGTGCTTCGCACTAGTCCTCAATGTTCTTCACGACGCTGGGCTGCTCAACTTTTGCTCTGACATCTGCGATTGGAATGAGGAACTGATTCTTCAATTCTATGCAACGCTACACATCACCAAAGATGCTGAAGATGTGAATTCATGGGTGTTGGACTGGATGTCTGAAAACACTCACTATACTGCACCAGCCTCTGAATTGCTTCGTGCTCTACCACTCAGTCCTCCCCTTGTAGAAGCTCGCTGCATCGACAGTGAACCTGAGCTCACACATCATTACACGCAGGTGCTGATGAAACCTTTGAAGCCAAGTCAAGCACCAAGAACCAAATTCCTCGTGAAGGAATTGCTGTACGTGCCCAGAACTGTCTATCATATTCTTACGAGGACAATCAGTCCTATCAAAGGCCACGACTCATCTGATGAGGAAATTGTTGGCATCATGAAGAATCTAGAATTCAACATCGTTCATGGCATTCCTGTCAATTATCACGATTTCTTCATGAGGACTATGGCCAATGTTGCACTGTCCCCATTTGAGCTGAAGCCTTATGCACCTTAGATCATGAGATTCCTCAGGACAAGGTCTTCACTCAACTACAAAGCTGATTTCCAGAATCATCTCAGCTACTTGCCCCCAATTGAATTCCTCAAGCAGACATATTCCTCAATTGATGGAAAGGGCAAGGCACCAGCTGTAATTGATGAAGGCATTCGTCCATTGGATGGTCAATTTCGCAAAGCTGCATCTTATTCCACCAATGATGACTCTGCCACACATGACTCTGCCAATGCACCCAAGTCCACTCCTCAAGCCACTGCTCCGCGCGTGATGACTGACCGTGAACTTCTGCTTATTCTTTACCAGAAGGTGGATCGAAATCACAAATGGGTTAAGCGTCAGTTTGCTTCACTTGTTCACAACATGACTGCCACACACAAATGCAGTGAAGAAAAACCACTACTACCTCCATCAAGTCTTCGGTCGCACCTGGGCAATACTGTCACATCTGTATGGTGAAGAAGATCTGAAGAACATGGGTCTTAATGAAGATTTTGACTGGTCTGCACCACCACCGAAGAAATTCAAGAAGGTCAAGGTTCCTTCTCTGGTGGCCAGCTCATATTCTTCATCGCGCGACACTGATGAACATGAAGATTTGGACGACACTGCGGCAGGCCCTACATCAACAAACGACCCCAACAACGCTGGCGCTCCTTCATCAACATGATTATCTTCAGGGGTGTTAGTCCTCATTTTCGATCCTTTTGGTCATTTGATGACAAAGGGGGAGAAATATGAGTTAGTCTTCAAGCGGGTCTACTATATGGGCGTTTTTTTATCTGCTAAGTTACAACTCTCGTTCTTCTGAAACTTTATTGGATCGAGTTGTAATCTTAAACCCGATGGTGCTCTGATACTTTTGATGCACTGTGCTCTGATACTCTTGATGCACAACTCTGCATGCTTATTCCTCGTTAAATATTATTGCACACATGCTGAATTTCATCAGGCACCATATTTCATCATGCATTTCAAATTCTTCATATTATATGTTAAATGCGTGTATGAATTACAAGATATAGGGGGAGATCTCCATGATTCAACTCTTCAAGTGTGCATTGCTTCAAAAGCAAATTCCTCACTATGCACATCTTCAGGGGGAGTTCTTCTATATCTTGCAATCAAATTCCTCAATATCAGTATTTACACTTCATATGTTTATCCCCGTTGAAAACTTAACCTATATTGTCATCAATCACCAAAAAGGGGGAGATTGTAAGTGCATCTAGTGCCCCTTAGTGATTTTGGTGTATTGAAGACTTATAGGTTAAGGGACTAATGCGTGTGTGAGTGTACACAGGTCTATAAGTCTATGAGGAGTTTGATATTTACAGGAAAAGTCGACCCCTAATAATGAATATCTTCGACTGAAGATTTTGGTATTTCGGAAGACTTTCATGAAGACTTTGAAAGTGAAGAAATTGGTGTGTCCATGAAGACTTGATATTCATGCGAGAAATATGAAGCTTGAAGACTTTCGTTTTCATAGTTTTGTTTTTATCTTTCCTGAGTCATAGGAAACACCGTACTGTTAAAGGGGGTCAAGGAAATACTAAGGAAAAATTTCCATGTGATGCTCAACTCAAATCCTACACCTACCAATCCCTTTGAGTGAAGCCATTGGAAATCTCATACAGTTCAATCAATTTCTTCAGTGACAGAGACGAAGTTCTTCTGGTCTCTGAGGAATTTGTCCTGACTGAGGAGTTAGGAATTCGCCAGTGCGGATTGCCTACACAGTGAGGAACATGATAGCCCTGAGGATTTTGCTACTCAAAATTCCGCCCGTTGCTGTGCTATGCGCCAGCTGTCCCAAAATATCTATCCACCGAACGGTCATATCATTGAAGGGCATTTATGTCTTATCATGTCGGGCTGCTCCCTAGGCTATAAATAACGCCCCCCTACAACCACTAGCTGGTTGGCTGCTCCGAGAGAAACTGACACTTGTCATTTGAGAGCAACCCATCCTCCGAGGACTTTGAGCGAAAATCATCAAGTGAGGAAAAACCAAAAACCCAAAACCCAAACACCTACAAACCCCAAGTGATTGAGCATCACTGAAGAGATTGATCCTAAGTGGATCCGACGCTTGTTACCTTTGAAGACTGTGCTTCTTCCAGACAGCTAGGCGTCATGGTCTAGAGCATCCAAGAGGAATAGTGGATCGCCGACTGACCAAGTTTGTGAAGGTTTGGAAGTCGCCTGAAGACTTACCACAAGTGATTGGACGAGGTCTGTGTGACCTTAGTTCAAGGAGAATACGGTGAGGACTAGGTGTCTTGGACTAAGTGTCCTTGACTGGGTGTCTGGGACTATGTGTCCTCGAGTTTAAATACTCAGCCGCTCCAACCAGACGTACAATTGAGACAACAGTTGGAACTGGTCTACCAAATCATTGTCTTCACCGAGCTTACTGGTTTTATTTCCTCAACTCTTTCATTTCCTCATAACTGTGTTGTATGTTTGTTCATATCTGTGTTTGAAGACTTTGACTGAAGACTTTCTCAATTTCCTCAGTTCAATTTCTTCAGTCTGTTTGTCTTCATCCTGAGTTATCCTGTGATTACGCTTCCTGTACTCTGTGTCTGTCTTCATTTCATCATGATGACTATGCTTGTATTCTATTGTGTTTACTTTTGACTACTTATTCCGCTGCTAGTAGTTCTTCGCTAAGGAATTTCCTCACCAGCAAATTCCTCAGTGAAGAATTTCATAAAAATCGCCTATTCACCCCCCTCTAGTGGATATAACGCACTTTTGAGTACCCCACAATACGGCGTGAGAAGTCCGAACACTTTCACAAGTGTGGCACCCTGAACTTATAGCATTATTTGCATCGGCTCCGAATCATGTCTTGGGTCAAATGTTGGGTTTGCCCGGCTCCTATGTTTTGGTACCTTACGTTCCGTTATATCGGCTAAGGTAGCACTAGGAGAACTACTGTGATTGTGCCCCAGTTGAGCTGGGCTAAGCACCTCAGTAGAGAAAGCTAAAACTGACTATCATGATGAGGCGAGAGCTGGTCGCCGTTCGAGAGGTTTTCGAGTCCCTAAAGACTTATGCCGCTTAGAGCGAGGAGTCGGCTTTGTCCGGCCTAGGCGTGGATAGCGCCCCGAACTCGGTCTTCTGAACACTAGGGGCTTCGCCGAAATTTAAAATTATAGAATTCTATGGCTAAGTGAGAGTGTTCAAGCATTATAGTCTGATTGCCTTGTTCGTTGTGTTGACCGCCTCCCTCAGAAAACCCAAGAATGGGAAAAGAGCGCTCATGTTTATCCCGAACACCCCAGCACTCGTGCCATGGGGGAAGAAGCCGACGACTCGCCATCTCTCAAATTTGATAAACGGCCGCACAGAAGGTAATATTTTAAATTCAAAAAGCATTGCTAAGCGCACATGAACAAGTTTTCAGCGCACATGACAAAACGAGCGAGTTCACTGAAAAATTACATTCATGGAACATTCATCCGCCACAAGGCGAGCACCCTTCAGAACGCCCCCATAATACATCTCGGGCTTGCGATGCTCCTTGCCCGACGGTAGCCCGTCCTTCACAAGATTCTCAGCATCCAGCTTGCCCCAGTGCACCTTCGCACGGGCAAGCGCCCTATGGGCACCCTCGATCCATACAGAGCGCTTGATGACTTCAAGCCTTGGACAGGCCTCCACTAGCCGCCTCACCAGCCCAAAGTAGCTCCCAGGCATGGCCTCTAATGGCCACATCCGGACTATGAGGCCCCTCATGGCCTGTTTGGCCACCTTATGGAGCTCGACTAGCTGTTTCAACTGGTCGCTTAAGGGCACCGGGTGTTCGGCCTCAGCATACTGAGACTAGAACACCTTCTCCATCGAGCTTCCCTCCTCGGCGCGGTAGAAGGCGGCGGCATCCGACACGCTATGGGGCAAGTCTGCGGATGCTCCTGGAGAGCTCCGGATTCCGGTAAGCGACAAGTAATTCACTTTTACGTGCTTGCTTTGCATAAAGAATGCCTTACCCGCCGCTATCTTTTTAATTGCCTCAACCTCCTAGAGGGCCTTCTGGGCTTCAGCCTTGGCTGACTTGGCATCTTCAATGGCCGCCGCGAGCTTAGACTCTCGGGTCTTCGAGTCAAGCTCCAAACTCTCATGTTTTTTCATGAGAGCCTGGAGCTCTTGCCGCACCTCGCCAACCTGCGTCTCATGCTTCTCCCACTAGGTGCGCTCCGTGGCTTCCCTCTTTTCAGCCTCGGACAACGCTTGCTTAAGGGTCGCCACCTCAGTTGTGGCCCCTACAATAGCCGCGTTAATCCTGTCACTTTTCGCAATTGCACCTTTCACATATTTCAATAAGGTATTTCTTACCTTCCTTCTCCTCGAGCTGCTACTTGGCTAGGCCGAGCTCTTGCTCGGACCGCTCGAGGTTCTGCTTCAGCGTATCCACCTCCGCAGTCAGTGCGGCGGAGGCCAGCAGCGAAGCCTGCATACGCATATTGACTTGATTATGTTAGACTCCTGCGATTATTAGATCCTCTATTCGGCTTTTCTTTCCGAACGCCGAACAGAGCATCAGGGGCTACTGTCTATGCGGTAATATTTTTACATATTCTTTACTTACCTCAAAGCCTGTTAGAAGGCTGGCACATGCTTCAGTCAGTCCGCTCTTGGCGGACCGAACCTTCTGGATCACCACACTCATAACAGTGCGGTGCTCCTCGTCGATGGAGGCGCCGTTAAGCGTCTCCAGCAAATTGTCCGGTGCCTCCGGTTGGATGGAGGTCACCGGCTCGGTAGGCTTGCTCCTCTTGGAAAGAGGCTGCCTACCGGAGTCCGGAACCGTTGAAGGTTCCGGCATGGTGTCCGGCTCAAGGCCGGACTTGGATCCCTTGGGGGTTCTATCCCCTTTACACCTGGAGTCCGAGAGGTTGCCTTGCGGCGCCTCCAAGACCACCTCCTCCTGGCTTGGAACTTGTTGGGACACCACCTCGGCGCGTTCCGTAGGGTGGGGGGAGGAAGCCGTCGGAAGCGAATTCACATCCAACGAGTCCAGGGAGCCGCTCGACGACTCGTCGAGCCTGGCCTTGGGCGGACTGCACAATCATGTTCGAGGTAAGGAAAAGCTGGCAATGGGGGAATACTATGAATCACTCTGGTATCCGGATACTTATGATTTCGCCAGGGGCTTGGCCCTGTGCGGCCACTCCTCTTCGCCGTCGTCGGCGTTGGTGGAGTAGTCCGGAGGAGGGGTCTTCCCCCTCTTGGACCCTTCAGCCTCCCCGGTTGGGGCGGCCTTCCTTTTCTTCCCTCCCCCCGCTGGGGGAGAGAGGTCTCTTCTTCCTCCTCCTCGTCTTCATGGGAGGAGCGCGCCTTGGAGTCATCAGATGGTGAATCCGACACCTCCTGGCGCCGGGCACTCTTTCGAGTCCCCGTGGCCTTCTTCTCTGGCACCACGTAAGGTGCCGGAACTAGCAGCTTCGCCAAGCGAGCATCCACTGGGCCTTCGGGCAAAGGAGCCGGACAGTTGATCTGTCCGGACGTCTCCTGCCAATCCTGTCAAAGGTAAGGGAACTTAGATCCCGCATGGAGTCAAACTATGAAAAACTAATACCCTATAAAAGGTGAAAACAGCTTACCGCACGAGCGTGATGCTGCATGCTGAATCCGTGATCCTCGGTAGCGGATGCGGGGGCCTCAGCACCCTTGAAAAGCACCTTCCAGGCATCTTCGTACGTCGTGTCGAAGAGCCTGCTCAGAGTTCGGTGCAGCGCCGGGTCGAACTCCCACAGGTTGAAAGCCCGTTGTTGACATGGGAGGATCCGACGGATGAGCATAACCTGGACTACATTGACAAGTTTGAGATTCCTGTCCACCAGGGTTTCGATGCATGTTTGGAGTCCGGTCAGCTCTCCTTTTTTACCCCACGACAGGCTCATCTCTTTCCAGGTAGCGAGCCACATAGGGGGTCCGGATCGGAACTCGGGGGCTGCGACCCATTCAGGGTCGCGCGGCTCGGTGATGTAAAACCACCCCGACTGCCACCCCTTTAGGGACTCCACTAAGGAGCCCTCAAACCATAGGACGTTGGGCATCTTGCCCACCATGGCGCCTCCGCACTCTGCTTGGGTGCCGTGCACCACCTTCGGCTTGACATTGAAAGTCTTGAGCCATAGGCCGAAATGGGGCGGATGCGAAAGAAAGCCTCGCACACGACGATAAACGCCGAGATGTTGAGGACAAAATTCGGGGCCAGATCGTGGAAATCCAGGCCATAGTAGAACATGAGCCCCCGGACAAATGGGTGGAGAGGGAAGCCCAGACTGCGGAGGAAATGGGGGAGGAACACCACCCTCTCATGGGGCCTAGGGGTGGGGATGAGTTGCCCCTCTTCAGGAAGCCGGTGCGCAATGTCGTTAGACAAGTATCCGGCCTTCCTGAGTCTTTTGATGTGTCCCTCTGTGACGGAGGAGACCATCCACTTGCCTCCTGCTCTGGACATGGCTGGAGAAGGTTGAGGTGGGGTGTGCGGACTTGGGCGCTGGAGCTCGAGTGCGCGGAAATGGATAGGCAAAGGAGGAAGAAGGCGTGGATGAAAAGGTGGATCCTTATCCCCTTATATGGGCGGACGCGACTATGCGCCCCCACCAGCCTGGTAAAACTCGCTTATCTCCCAAGCACCGTAGTCAATGGCGCGGTTGGGTTACCCACACCCCTATTGATGAGAATCCCGGAATAAGGGGACACGATCTCTGCTTTAACAAGACGTGCCAAGGAAACCGCCTCGCTAAACGTGCTAAGGTGGGACGATAAAACTATTTGAATAAAGACTTGGCCGTGGTGTGATGTCACGCTACGGAATACGTCAGCAGATTAGATTTGTGTAAATATTATTCTCTCTATGGCAATATGTGGAAACTTATTTTGCAGAGCCAGACACTACCTTTGTGTTCAAAATCTTCTATGAAGTACTTGGAGGAGGAACCCGCCTTGCAATGCCGAAGACAATCTGCGCGCCGGACTCGTTATCATTGAAGCCTGGTTCAGGGGCTACTGAGGGAGTCCTGGATTAGGGGGTGTTCGGATGGCCAGACTATACCTTCAGCCGGACTCCTGGACTATGAAGATACAAGATTGAAGACTTCGTCCCGTGTCCGGAAGGGACTTTCCTTGGCGTGGAAGGCAAGCTTGGCGATACGGATATGTAGATCTCCTACCATTGTGACCGACTCTGTGTAACCCTAGCCCTCTCCGATGTCTATATAAACCGGAGAGTTTTAGTCCGTAGGACGAACAACAATCATACCATAGGCTAGCTTCTAGGGTTTAGCCTCTCTGATCTCGTGGTAGATCTACTCTTGTACTACCCATATCATCAATATTAATCAAGCAGGATGTAGGGTTTTACCTCCATCAAGAGGGCCCGAACCTGGGTAAAACATCGTGTCCCCTGCCTCCCGTTACCATCCGGCCTAGACGCACAGTTCGGGACCCCCTACCCGAGATCCGCCGGTTTTGACATGAAATGTAGCATCAAAGTGATACAAATCATTAAGAGTATCACTAGATCAATTGTAGGGTATTAACACCAAATGTAGCATCAAAGTCCGGATGTAGCATCAAAGTGATACAAATCATTAAGAGTATCGCTCGGCCTCTGTATAACTAGGATACACACAGCCAAACACTAGTAGTCTAATAAACAGAAAGATAAAAGACCAATAATTCGGCGACAGTATAGTCCATAGACCGACACTATGCCTATGTCGAAAGAGATGGTGGACCGATCTGGAGATTATGCTACCACCCATGTTGGGTAAAAATCACCATAGCCACCTGCTCCAATAGCGTACACACTATCTTGAACAGCGGTTGGTACTCCGCTCATTGTAGCGTACACCACATACGAAGCGAGTGCGTACAACGGAAAATAACCTGCAAAGGAGAAGCATTTTTGTCATTAAAAACAACATTATTTCTAGATAGCCAAAGCGACCATAGTAAGGCATACACTCCCACCCTTATTAGTGTTTTGTACCTATTTGAAATACCGTCCAGCTAATGACCAAAAATATTGGCAATACTTGTGAACGGATACAAATTTGACGCTATTTGAATGGCTGACCACATAAAATGCGCAAACTTGGAGTGAAAAAAGAGGTGTTTAATTGTCTCGTCATGAGTACAAAAACAACACTTCTTACTTCCCGACCAGTTGTGTCGTGCGAGGTTGTCTTTTGTTGGCACAACTTCCCTACGAAGATACCACATGAATATTTTGACTTTAAGTGGTACCTTCGCTTTCCAGTTTTTTTGTTATTACTCACCGGTACCTCAGAATACGTGAGTGCACGATACATAGAGTCCACTGTGAAAGACCCTGATGTAGTAAGGTTCAAGCGAAACACATCACGGCCTGGTGTCAAGTTAATCGAATCCAGACGGGACAATGTTTATTCCGTGACATAAGTCGGGTGCCAATCAAATCCCGCCTGAAGGAAATATTTGGCGGGAATGAGTTGAGCACTTGCGCAATAGTATTATTCTTATCGCGTGCAATGTTGTATAAGGCTGGGTATTGTTCTCGGAGGCTAGAATTGCCTAGCCAGATGTCTTCCCAAAAACGGATCTCCGACCCGTCCTTTATCGTGAAAGACCCAAAGCGAAACAGATGTTTCTTCGTCGCCACTAGGCCGGCCCAAAAGTGTGAGTCTCCAAGCTTCCAATATACCTGAGACACTGCCTTTTGGCCTATATACTTATTGTGCAGCATGGTTTGCCAAACGCCATTCTTAATAAGAAGTTTGAACAACCATTTACTAAGTAGGGCCTCATTCTTGACGTGCAGGTCATGAATACAGAGGCCACCCTGGTCTTTGGGCCTACAAACCACGCTGCATTTGGCCAGCCTATTTTTTTTCACCATCTCCTTGCGAAAAGAACCTGGACCTAAGATAGTCCAGTCTTTGCAAGACCCCTTTTGGGAGCTGGAAGAACGAAAGCATATAGAGAACCATATTTGCGAGGACAGAGTTTATTAAAACCAATCATCCTCCAACTGAGAGCAACTTGCCTTTCCAGCTGCTCAAGTGTTTCTCTAGCCGCTCCTCTACATGCTTCCACTTCACAATCGTAAGATGCCTATAATGAATTGGTATTCCCAAATATTTAACGGGGATTTGTCCATGTGCACAAACAAAAAGGTCAGCATAATCGGTCGCTGCATCAACGGCTTCTCCAAACCAGAACAATTCACTTTTATGAAAGTTAATGTTAAGACCTAACATTTGCTCACGCGCTGACAATAGAAGTTTCAGGTTTCTAGCCTTGTGTAGGTCATGTTCCGTAAAGAGAATTGTGTCATCGGCATATTGCAGAATAGAGATACCACCATCTATTAGACGTGGCACTACTCATGTAAGCTGGCCGTCCTACTTGGCACGCTCAATCAGAATAGCCAACATGTCAGCCACAATGTTAAATAACATTGGGATATGACGTCACCCTATCGTAGTCCTTTTTTATCTGAAAGTAATGGCCAACATCATCAACCTCAATAATTCTCATGTCCTGACAATCATCTCTTATATATACAAAAAGAAAGAACAAAAAAGAGTGCAACACCAAAAGAATGAAACTTAGACGCCTTGTTAATTACTGTTTTGAAGATACTTGTTACTTGGGAAATATGGAAAAAAGCAGAATGCCAGAGTTTTCCGCAACCTCAACGCCCGCACGATGGTGATTGTGATGAAGATCAAAGAGGAGGCCCGACTTTGGGTGTTGGCAAGAGCTGCGCACTTAATTATTGTAATGCCACAAGAGTAATTGTCCGTTTATCCCCGCTTTGCAGGCCATTGTCTACCTTCTTTCTTAATTAATGAAAATGACAAGTCTTTTGCCTTGTTTTAAAAGAAAGGCTTCGAACTTGATTTCAACATCGATTTTTAGTGCGAGTTCAATTACAATATTTGATACGATTTCAACAACATGATAATAATCTTGAGAATAATTTGAAACATCGGAAACACATATTTCTTCACCATCTAGTTCAGACTCTTCCTTTGTTTGGAGGTGACCTCGTTGGCAGAGGCTGCTTGGGCGACTTCCACTTCCGCCGTCATGTGGTCTACAAACTTCTGGGCGTCCTCGATGTGGCTCGAGGAGATGGCTTTGAAGCTTGTGTCATTGGAGCTTTCATTTCTGCAAAGGCCATACCTGACAGCTGATTCAGTCTGACGAAAGCGTGTGCTTCTTGACCCACTCCCAGAAAGTCCCAAGCCATCTTCCAGAACTTCCTCTTGGTGTAGTCCTCTTCGGTCTAGCCAGGGGAAGGTCCACGTGGAGGGGTCGGCCGCCGCAACATGGTCGATGGGGGTGAGTCTGGTGGCGAAGGGGAAGATGAGTGCTCACCGGCAAACATGAAAAATGGATGAGGCGTGCTGCTGGTAAGCGAGGTGGCCCAGTTTATATAACCACGAATAGGTGCGCTTCAGCGGGAAACGGGGATAGTATTGGCGGGCGCGGGTGAAAAACAACATTTCCATTGAAAGAAATGGAGGCCGCAAGCGTACGGGCGGCTACGCATTGACATGAGTAGACACGGGAGGAAGAAACCAAACAGAAACTTTGTCCCGGGCGCAGGCGGTTGTGTTTGGAGCAAGCGTTTAGGCTGATTTTTTGAGCCCCAATCATGAAGCTAGCGATTATTATGGTGATTAGATCGATATGATGGCTCTGATAGAGTTGCCATAAGCTAGACAAACAGCGACGATGGCCAAACTTAGCTCACCTGCATTCAAAAGCAAATTTTAAATAATGAACAAATTTAGGGGGAGCTCTTGCTTATCACATACTTCTCAAACCGATGATGTATTTCATTCTTATTATCATTTGTTGAAGCTTTGATCTATATGTTGTCATCAATTACCAAAAAGGGGGAGATTGAAAGTGTAACTAATCCCTGGGTGGTTCTGGTAATTCTTAACAACATATAGCTCATTGAACTAATAATCTTCCAAGATAATCATTTCAGAAAGTTCAATCACTGGCATGGCATGGACTAGAGATGTGGACCCCTCAAAATGCTAAGGACACATATTGGCAAAATCTCAAGACTCTACATTTTCATTTTAGTGATCCAAGATCACATTGAGTCCATAGGAAAAGCCAATACTATTAAAAGGGGATGAGGTGTTGCTTAATGGCTTGCTTGCTCAAGATGCTTAGTGATATGCTCCAAAAGCCCTCAACCACTTTCTCATTTCCACATATATCCTAAACCTAAAGTCAAACTCGGCCCCACCAATTTGATCTATCTGGCGCCACCGATTCACTTGACATAGCCATAGGCAGAAACCGTAATCAGATCGGTCTCACCGATAGGGACCTCGATCTCATCGAGATGGGATTGCAAACTCTCTGTTTCCCTTCGTAGTGTTTCAGTCCAACCGAGATAAGTGATTGGTCCCACCGAGTTCACAATGCAAACTCTCTATTTCGTTTTCGTAATGTTTTGGTCTCATAGAAATAAGCAATCGGTCCCACCGAGTTTGCCCGACCAAGTCTCTGTTTTCTTATTACTGAAAACGGTCACACCGAGTTGAAGTAATCAGTCAAACCGAGATCAAGTTATGCCCTAACCCTAACACATCGGTCCCACCGAAAAGCCTAACGTTCACATTTTGAACCATATCGGTCTGACCGAGTTTCACTATTCGGTCCCATCGAGTTTGGTAAATTGTGTGCAATGGTTAGATTTTGTGTGGAGGCTATAAATACCCCTCCACCCCTTTCTCCATGTAAGAGAGAGCTATCAGAACGTGCCGACACTTCCACTACTCATTTTCTGAGAGAGAACCACCTACTCATGTGTTGAGACCAAGACATTCCAATCTAACCACAAGAATCTTGATCTCTAGCCTTCCCCAAGTTGCTTTCCACTCAAATCATCTTTCCACCATATCCAAATCTGTGAGAGAGAGTTGAGTGTTGGATAGACTATCATTTTAAGCACAAGATCAAGGAGTTCATCATCAACACACCATCTATTACCTTTTGGAGAGTGGTGTCTCTTAGATTGGTTACGTGTCACCTGGGTGCCTCCGTCAAAGATTGTGGAGTTGAACCAAGGAGTTTGTAAGGGTAAGGAGATCGCCTACTTCGTGAAGATCTACCCAAGTGAGGCATGTTCTTCATGGGCGATGACCATGGTGGGATAGACAAGGTTGCTTCTTCGTGGACCCTTCGTGGGTGGACCCCTCCGTGGACTCGCGCAACCGTTACCCTTCATGGGTTGACGTCTCCATCAACGTGGATGTACGATAGCACCACCTATCGTAACCACACCAAAAATCTCCGTGTCTACATTGCGTTTGCTCCCTCCTAACTCCTCCCCTTTACCTTCATATGCAATGATTTACATTACGCTGCTATACTCTTAGAATTGCATGTGTAGGTTGATTGCTTGACTTGTGTTAAGTTGCTAAAATCTGCCAAGAAATAAAATTGGGAAAAGGCTAGATTTTTATCTGGTCAAGTAGTCTAATCACCCCCCTCTAGACATACTTTCGATCCTACAGGCAAGTCACGCAGGAATGCGACCCCCTTTCTTTCATTTTCTCCCAAGTAACATGCGGCCACAATCTCATTTGTCTCCCAGTCTCTCCGTATTTCTATGCCCCAATTTATTGCCCCTAAACTCCAACTCCCCAAGCTAATCAATTGATTTGTGTCACTATCCCATGAATTTCTTGGGTATTTTTCATCCTATAACTAACCCCAAAGCCATCAGTGGGGTGAAGATGAGAAGGCGATGAGAACGGCAACCCGCGACATGGCTATCCATTGTCAAGGCACTGGCCAGTGTCCGATGGTCGGTGGTGGAGGCGTGGAGTCTGGGCACTATTCAATCCAACCATTGCCCATTCATGTAATTTTTTCATATCCATTCTTTGAGCCTAGCCTATTTATTTCTATTACTATGCTATGACGAATTGATGCAATGATATTTGACCGGCTTGATTCTTTCTTTTATGACATAACGATGAGGTAGGTTCTGTTGTTTATGACATTGCTTGCGTTTGGATTATTGGACAACTGAAGCATGGGATTTCTTCCAATTTACTCCAAAGCCAGGATTCTAGAATCCAGGTGTTCTCCATTCCTTTTTGAATGGTATTGCCAAAAAACACACTTATCTGGTTGAATGAAAGGGAAACTTGTAGTTCAATTAAATGAATCTCGAATTGGTGCTATATGCACAGATTCGTTTTGCTGCCGCTAAGAATCCAGAGGTGTTAGTCGTTCATAGTATTAAAGATTAGTTGTAAAAAATGATGTCATTGAGGATTCTGCATATTTGAGTGATGTATATGTGTGGAAGTAATTTTTGGGTTTATTATAATGCATGGGCCCATTATATGCAGTTCGCACAAGGGCCTCTAAGATGACAGGTCGGCCTTGAGTAGGACACGAAATGCTTTTGTTCATGGAACCATGTGTGAATATTGGTCCAAAATTTTGAGCCCTTTTGCTCCGTGCCATGGATCGGATCGAGGCTAGTGGCCAACCATGCCTCGCACAACAGCTCATCCTCCCGCATGTTGAAGCTTTCTCATGTACCCTTTTTCTTTGGATCGCCAACAATATCATCCAGATCGTCATCTTCGCCGTCCTCATCCTCCCCCATGTGCTCCCTGAACGAGCTGTGGTGATGAAGACTCCGAGAAGAGCAGCGGAGCGGCGTCAATGTTGATGATGTAAGGCACTTATCCAGCAACGGTTGTTGTCGATTGCCTACCGAGTTGCATGGCGCGTAGTAGTATGGAGTCTTGTAATGCTCCGGCCATGGAGGCTTCTGGACGGTGGGTGACACCATCGGGCCTCTCTGACCCTGGCCGCGACCTCCACCACGTCCACGATTAGCACGCCCACCGCCATAGACACTGTCAACATGCCCTCCGTCGGCCTTCCGCTTCATGAGTGTTGCCTCCTTTGCAGCCTTCGCTTTGACGCGGAGAGTTTGTCGTGTCGCAGAGTTGATCTTTCGGGCGAGGATGATACTCGGATGCTCCTGCACCTCCACCACCGCCATCTCTGGCAGGTCCTCATCCGATTCCATGCGTCTGCGGCAGCAAAGAAGAAACTGGGAGGAAAGGGCAGGAATTGGGTGCAGAGTGGCGGGATGGAAGAAGAGACTAGGGATTTTGGCGCAGAAAGAGTGTGTGATGCTACAAAAGGGCGGGTGTCGGTGTCAAAATCGGCGGATCTCGGGTAGGGGTTCCCGAACTATGCGTCTAAGGCGGATGGTAACAGGAGGCAGGGGACACGATGTTTTACCCAGGTTCAGGCCCTCTTGATGGAGGTAAAACCCTACGTCCTGCTTGATTTATTCTTGATGATATGAATATTACAAGAGTTGATCTACCACGAGATCGGAGAGGCTAAACCCTAGAAGCTAGCCTATGGTATGATTGTATGTTGTCCTACGGACTAAAACCCTCCGGTTTATATAGACACCGGAGGGGGCTAGGGTTACATAAGGTCGGTTACAAAGGAGGAGATATACATATCCGTATTGCCTAGCTTGCCTTCCACGCCAAGTAGAGTCCCATCCAGACACGGGACGAAGTCTTCAATCTGGTATCTTCATAGTCCAACAGTCCGGTCAAAGGATATAGTCCAGCTGTCCGGATACCCCCTAATCCAAGACTCCCTTAGTAGCCCCTGAACCAGGCTTCAATGACGATGAGTCCGGCGTGCAGTGTTGTCTTCGGCATTGCAGGGCGGGTTCTTCTCCAAATTTCGAATGTCTGTTAAGCAGTGTCCGGTCCCATAAATGTTGAACCTCTAGGCTTCCGTGCCCAGTAAGGGATATCTTCCACGCGTCGAATGAATGCGAGGCGCCAGGGCATTTTTACATTCGCCCCCCTAGCCAGATAAATAAATTGTCTATTAAAGGGACGGGGATTCTTAGATCCAATCCATACCATCCTCCCCCAGCAAGAATTCATCGGGGCATGCTTCGGAAAGATCCACTCCAGCATGGCCGACCTCCGCAGCTCCTCCTCTCGCCCCCGTAGCCTTAAGCCCGGCGATTGGGAGAGGTGTTCAGTTCCACACGGTCGATTAGTCGAACTGCAAACTAAAGGATTTCTCCCTCTGGCGTATATGGTGCCCGTCCGAGCCGGGCTCGGCACCTACAATGGCGGGGAGCAAGCAGAGAGCTTCCCCAGCCCCTCTACGGGGGAGCGGGTATGCCTTGTCCCTTATTTATTGAGGGGACTTGGATTTCCGATTCATCCGTTCCTCCGCGGGCTCCTGGAGTTTTATGGCCTGCAACTGCATAATTTCACCCCTGCTTCTATTTTACACATCGCTGGATATGTTGCCCTCTGCGAGTTATTCCTGGGCTGTGAGGCTCATTTCGAGCTGTGGAAAAGGTTATTTTGCCTTATCCCTCACACACAAGAGGGGTCACTTTATCAAGTGGGCGGAGCCGAAATATGGCGCATCGCCGAAACCGGATACCTGTACGGTACCCAGAAGAAGACGTCCGAGGACTGTCCTTCGGAATGGTTTTATATGGAGGACATCCCCCTTCCAGACCCTGTTCGGCGGGGTCTTCCTGAGTTCAGCAATGCTCCTATGAAGAAATGCCGAAGTTGGCGCCCACGGAGCCCCTAGGAGGAAGACAACGGGGAAGTCCTTTACCTGATGAACCGGATTAAAGCGCTGGCTCAATCAGGATTGACAGTAATTGAGGTCATGTCAATATGTATAATGCGGGGAGTGCAACCACTTCAATATCGAGGGCACCCCTTGTGGTGTTTTAACGAGGAAGATGACGCCACCCGTTGCGAGCGTAAGGGTCCGAGCAACGCTGCCGCTTTGGCAAAAATTCTGTCCAAATTGTACAAAGGAGAGGAAGAGGAGTTCATCCGTAACAAGCCATGGGATGGATTCTCCATGTACAACCCACCAAGCTAGGTGAGTTATATCTCCCTACTTCCATTCTTCCTGCATTCTTTGTCGTAGGTACTCACCTTGCCATTTTGCGGCAGGAACTGCGAAAAGCCGTAAGAGAGGTTAGCAGCCCATCTCCACAGCCGGAGGACCCTGACCAGGCCCTCGGTCCCGGACTCGAAGAAGATCCGGACATATTCGTGGAGCTGATAGACCGGTAGTTCTATCAGTTAAGCTGTGATGACGCCATGGTGGCCATTACGGCCGACTATCCCGGACTACTTCCTGCGTCGCAAGTAAGAAAAAACCAAAAATCCCAACTCTAAAAACTAGGATCCCCATTTAGACACTTAACCTACCATATGCATACGGTGTTTTTACAGGGAAGGCATTCGGGACGCCATACCGAACCCGCAACAACTCGCCAACAAGAGGCACCAAGGCCGGGCCGGCCAAAAAGGAAGGCGGTCAGGATGGAGATGCCGGCGCAGAGGTATAACAGACACCCCGCTCCATGGTTATCGTCTTTCTCGAAATGTAATGACACCCGTGTTTCTCTAACAGAAAAAACGCTCGCCGGAATATGTCCGGCGATGTTGCTAATCATGCTTCCACCAGTAGGGCACCAGGACCAGACATAGAGGCGGAAGCCGATATGGGGCGGGCGCCGGGTAATCCCCCTACAGAGGATGCGGATAGATTATCCGCCACAAATTCAGAAGTGGAAAGCGCCATGAATCATAGGCGCCGCCGGGCCGTACTCCGTGATGCTTGTTTATCGCCAGAGGCATTTGATGCCTTCAACTCTGGAGAGGCGTACCTCTGTGCTGCTCAAGATGGTCTAGCCAGAGCCACGGATCAGTATGTAAAGGATGTACGGGTAAGTAAATCTGATGATTATATGTATCAGTAGCCCCTGAGACTTGAAACAGTTAGCAGAACTGATTTAAGGATCATTTTATTGTGCAGGTTCTTACAGAGAAGAATAGTTGACTGGCACAGGAGCTGGAGGAATGCAAGACCCAACTTCGGGCCGCTGTTGACGCATTGAAGGAACCTAAAGAGGCCCCTGCTGGTAACATTTCTTTCAAAGAATGACAGGTACCATGTAGCATGCGGCATAGCTGCAGATCTAATAATAGATGTTGTAGATGAATCCGGAGAGAATCCAGAGGAGCATCATGCTATTCGGCAGCTGAAGGCTGGCGAACGCGTGCTAACTAAGGTCAGGCGGGAGAAAAACAATCTCCAAGACGCCAATACCAAGCTGAGCGTGGAACTGAAAGATGTTCGAGCTCAGCTTGCGGACTCCGAGAAGGAGAATAAGCGGCTTCGACGCGACATTTTTAGTAAGTGCTTGAACGAATCCTTTTGGAGGAATTCGACAAGGAAGCTGGCTAATAGCGTTATGTCTGTAGGTATGCTGACGGTTCGTCCCGCGGAGGAAATGCCCGGGTCAGCGGGTGATCTTCTATCCGAGCTCTCACAACTGCACGAACAAGTTCGGCAGGTGATGCAAGGTGTTGCCTAGGCCTTGTGGCCATCCATCTCCCTGCTAGAAGGCGTTGCAGAGCTTACAGAGAAGCTCAAGGGAGCACGGCGGCGCTTCTGATTATGGAAGATATCGGCCTGCCGTCAAGGTGCCAGGGAAGCCTGGGCCATGGTGAAGACGCGGTATACCAAGGCTGACCCAAATCACATGGCCGAGGTCGGACCTGTGGGGCCCGACGGAAAAGAGATGCCCATTAGCTTAGTTTATGGGCAAGTAGAATTAGCCGCAAAGTATTCCCAATAGGATTGTAGGCTAGACCGCCTGTTGGATGGTATAAAAGAGGAATTTAGTCAGTCTGCATGACTATGTAATGAAAGTGACATGTATAATGCCTGCTAGCCGGATTGTAGATCATTTTTCATGGCGGACCTTTTCGCTTCAACCTCGGGACCTGATAGTCCGGAATGTATCCGAATACCCGCTCAGTTATATAAGAACCGGGGTATGCATGGAGACCAGGCGTAAGGGTCATTAGTGCTTGAACAGACAAGTGCCCAACTAGTTATGTTATATTACATGGGTAGTAAGAAACATCTTCCAAGGAGAATAGTTCCGTTAAGGGTTCCTTTCCCTGGGTACGCATGCCCTAAAATGCATGTCCGGACTACGATAGAAAACGCAGGAAAAACATCTGGGGGCACATATGGAAAATAAATAAAAATCATATTTTGTTCACCGACCGAATATTCCCTTAAGAACGCTAGCTTTCGGCTTCACCCAGTCTGAGGTACACATCTGGCTGACCCGGCAGTAACAATCGCAGAGGTGCTCCCCTTATGCCCTAGCCGAATTAACGGGAATGTAGGGCATAAATACAAGAGCCAGGCAACCCAGCTTGACCAAAACTTAAGTCATATCGATGCATATAATGGCGAAAAAAGGTACATGCGGATGTATAACACATGTGCGGGGCATGAGGCCCAGATAAATAATTAAGCTTCTGTGAAAGAAGCCCCCAGGTAATATGAGCGCAGCTAGCGCATTTATAATGTGCAAACGAGGCACAAGTTGGCCCTTGAAGGCCTAGAGAAAGAATAAAAGAAAGAAAGAAAAACAGGACAGTTGATGTATATGCAAAAAATGGGCAGCGGAAGGAGACGAACATAGAGTCCGGCGCTAGGCGTAGAATCTTTGGAGCCTGGCCGCGTTCCATGGGTTCGGCTCGAGTTGATTATTCGATGCATCCTGCAGATGGTACACTCCACCGGTCAGAACTTGGTCAATAATGAAGGGACCTTCCCATTTGGGCTTGAGCTTGTTCTTTTTCTTATCCAGCAGGCGTAGGACTAGTTCGCCAACGTTATAAGTTTTGGCCGGTACTTCCCTGCTTTGGTATCTGTGAGCCTGTTGCTGATAAAATGCGGGACGGGCTTTTGCCACGTCGCGCTCCTCCTCTAGGGTGTCCAGACTGTCCTGCTGATCGAGCTCGGCTTCTCTTTCTTCGTACATGCGCACTCGAGGTGAGTCATGAATTATGTCATAGGGTCCGCAGCCCCCAGAGTACGGAGTTGAGCTCCTCTACCCAGTGCGTGCTAGACTCTGTTAAGGACCGCACTAATATGGGTTTTATGCCGCTCATTATAAGACCGTTTGCTCGCTCAACTTGGCCATTGGTTTGTGGGTGATAGACTGAAGCATAATCGAGCTTGATGCCCATTTTGCTGCACCAGAGTTTTACCTCATCGGCCGTGAAGTTCGTGCCATTGTCAGTGATGATGCTGTGGGGGACACCATAACGGTGTACGACCCCGGATATGAAGTCTATCACCAGTCCGGATTCGGCTGTTTTAACTGGTTTGGCTTCTATCCATTTGGTGAATTTACCTACCATGACCAGTAAGTATTTTTTCTTGTGGGTTCCCCCTTTAAGGGGTCCAACCTTGTCAAGCCCCCAGACCACGAAGGGCCATGTAATGGGGATTGTTTGGAGGGCGGTGGGTGGCATGTGGCTTTGGTTTGCAAAAAGCTGGCAACCGCCGCAGCGTTGGACCAAGTCATGTGCGTCTGCCCGGGCCGTCGGCCAATAGAATCCTGTACGGAAGGCCTTGCTTACAAGAGCCAGGGCTGCGGCGTGGTGGCCGCCGAGTCCGGCGTGAATTTCTGCCAAAAGGTTCTGCCCTTCCTCTTCGGAGATGCACCTTTGAAGGACTCTGTAGTGCTTTTTTTATACAGTTCTCCCTCGTGGACCTTGTAGGCCTTAGATCGCCGCACTATGAAGCATGCCTCATTTTGGTCCTCCGGAAGTTCCTGCCTCGTTAGGTAGGCCAGGAATGATTCTGTCCACTGGGCTATGATGGCCATTATTACGTGGGCTTAAGGTGTTGTTTCGGTGGGAGAGCTTCCGATTATGTCAGAGTGTTCGGTATCGAGGGTTGTGGCCGAGTCCGGACTAACATTGCCGGTGTCCCCCTCCCATACCATAGATGGCTTAAACAACCTTTCTAAGAAGATGTTGGGGGGGACCGCATCGCGTTTTGCACCGATGCGGGCGAGGATATCCGCCGCCTGATTGTTTTCCTGAGCCACATGGTGAAATTCGAGCCCTTCGAACCGAGCTGACATCTTTAGGACGGCATTGTGATAGTCCACCATCTTTGGATCCTTAGCATCAAAGTCTCCATTTATTTGGGAAATTGCGAGGTTCGAGTCCCCACGCACCTCCAGGCGTTGAATGCCCATGGAAACTGCCATCCGAAGACCATGTAACAGGGCTTCATATTCGGCTGCATTGTTGGAATCAGTATACAGTATCTGCAGTATCTATTGAACTGTATCTCCGGTTGGGGACGTCAGGACAACGCCAGCCCCCAGTCCAGCCAGCATTTTGGAGCCGTCGAAGTGCATAATCCAATTGGAGTACGCGCCGTACTCTTTAGGGAGTTCGGATTCTGTCCATTCGGCGACAAAGTCGGCTAATACTTGCGATTTAATGGCTCGCCGAGGTTTGTATGTTATGTCGAACGGGAGGAGCTCAGTGGCCCGTTTGGCAATCCGACCCGTGGCGTCACGGTTGTTTACGATATCGTTGAGTGGCACCTCCGAGGCTACCGTAATCGAACACTCTTGAAAGTAGTGTCGCAGTTTCCGGGATGCCATGAATACCGCATAAGATATCTTTTGATAATGTGGGTACCGTGATTTGCATGGAGTGAGGACAATGGACACATAATATATCGGTTTTTGAAGAGGGAATTTATGTCCGTCCGCTTCTCGTTCGACGACGAGCACTGCGCTTACAACTTGATGAGTTGCCGCAATGTAAAACAACATTGGTTCGCCGATGTTTGGCGCAGCTAGAATTAGGTTGGTTGCTTGTATGGCTTTTACTTCTTCCAATCCGGCTGCGGCAGCGTCCGTCCACTCGAAGTGTTCGGTGCACCGAAGGAGGCGGTAAAGGGGTAATGCCTTTTCTCCTAAGCGGGAGATAAAGCGGCTTAAAGCCGCCACACATCCAGTTAGTTTCTGGGTTTGTTTGAGGTCCATTGTGGTAGCCAACTGTGACAGAGCTCGGATTTTGGCTGGATTTGCTTCAATTCCACTACTGGAGACAATGAAGCCCAGGATCTTTCCGGCTGGTACGCCGAAAACACATTTTCCAGATTGAGCTTGATGTCGTATGTTCGGAGATTGTCGAATGTGAGCATCAAGTCGTCTATTAGAGTCGACGTGTTTGTTTTTAATGACCACATCATCTACGTATGCCTCAACTGTTTTGCCAATTTGTTTCTCCAAGCATGTCTGAATCATGCGCTGATATGTTGCACCTGCGTTTTTGAGCCCAAAAGACATTGTGTTGAAACAGAAGGGGCCGTATGGTGTGATGAATGCCGTTGCGGCTTGGTCGGACTCCGCCATCTTGATTTGGTGGTAACCGTAGTATGCGTCGAGGAAACACAATGACTCGTGTCCTGCGGTAGCATCCATAATTTGATCAATGCGGGGGAGGGGGAAGGGATCCTTTGGGCAAGCTTTATTGGGGTCCTTGAAATCGACACAAAGGCGCCAGGATTTATCCTTCTTTGGTACCATCATCAGGTTTGCTAGCCAGTCTGGGTTTTTATTTCTCTGATGAATCCGGCCTCCAATAACTTGGCTAGTTCCTCTCCCATGGCCTGTCTCTTAGGTTCGGAGAAACGTCGAAGAGCCTGCTTGACCGGCTTGAATCCCTTTAGGATATTAAGGCTATGCTCGGCCAGCCTGCATGGGATTCCTGGCGTGTCTGAGGGATGCGAGGCGAATATGTCCCAATTCTCGTGCAGGAACTCTCATAGTGCGGCGTCCACGGCGGGGTGTAACTGTGCCCCGATGGAGGCTGTTTTTGTAGGGTCCGTTGGGTGGACTTGGAATTTTACTATTTCATCCGCTGGTTTGAAAGAGGTGGACTTGGATCTCTTGTCAAGTATCACGTTGTCCCTGTCCACTGTGAAGCGCAACGTAGTTAATTCCTCGGCCGCAAAGGCTTCGGATAATGCCTCAAGGGCCAATGCGGTTGTTTTGTTTTCGGCGCAAAGTGATGTGTCCGGATCACTAGCGAGACTGATGATTCCTTTGGGCCCGGGCATTTTCAGCTTCATGTACCCGTAATGGGGTATGGCTTGGAAGATCATGAACGCCTCCCCCCCTAAAAGGGCGTGGTATCCACTACTGAACGGGGACACTTGGAATGTAATTTCTTCGGACCTATAGTTCTCCGGCGTGCCGAATACCACCTCTAGCGTGATTTTCCTAGCACAACGTGCTTCTCGACTGGGGATGATTCCTCTGAAAGTTGTGCTACTTCGCTCAATGCGGTTCCAGTCTATTTCCATTTTGTTGAAGAGTTTCCTCGTAGATGAGGTTTAATCCACTACCGCCGTCCATGAGCACTTTGGTGAGTCGAAAGCCGTCCACGATTGGACTGAGGACCAGTGCCGCTGGTGCTCGGGCTGTTCGGAATTTAGGTGCGTCGCCGGGATTGAAGGTAATACCCGTGTCGCTCCATGGATTTATTGCTGCTACGTGGCAGATTTCGGCAATGCTGCAAAGTGTTCGCTTGCGCCTATTGTTTGATGCGAAGGTCTCAAAGACTATTAATACAATATTGTTATCACTGGGGTGGTGCTCTGTGGCATCTGGGATGAGAAGGTCCTCGCCGCTTTTGGCCACCTGCCGGAGTATCCAACATGCTCTAAGGCTGTGTGTTGGTATTGTATCCGTCGTACTATGAATTTTGCAGGGTCCGTTGAGCCATCCCTCCAATACGGTTCCACGCCCTGTAGAGGGTTTTTGCTTCTTTGTAATTAACTCGGGTGTGTTATGATAGTGCACCCTTTTTCCTTGGACTGGGTGTATATATGGAGCCGGATTATCCCAAAATTTTGCTTCGATTTTCCAGGCACTTTCCATTGCACAATACTTTTGTACTATGGATGCCAAGTCGGCGAAGCGTGATATATCACGATGACTTATGGCTTTAAGGATTCCCTTGTCTGTGCAGTTATTGCAGAAAAGTGAGACTGCGTCTTCCTCGCGGCAGTCCTTAACCTTGTTCATCACAAGGAGGAATCTGGCCCAATAATGATGTACTGTTTCATGGGGCTCTTGCCTGCTGTGGGAAAGATCGTTTATGTCTGGGTGGGTGGGTCGCTTTGAGTCCGAACCCCTACCCAATCTGAGGCCCACGTGCCAAGGAGTTTCCGATCTTGGATGTTCGGATTCCGGGGTGTTGCCCGATGAGTCTGGCCCGCTACCTGACTTTAGGTTCAGGGTTTGGGTGATGTCCTCCCTTAAACGGGTATCTGGCTCGGAGAGCTTAGGAATCCGGACATAGTTAGTCCTCAAGATAGAGGAAGAATCGCTGCATTGTTCCTCCACCACCGCAACATGATGGGTGACCAGTAGAGAGTAAATCTCCCTTTGATCGGGTTTAAGCCTAATCCGATCATGGTCCGTAGCGACTCCTAAGGCGGCGATGCGATCCAAGAGCTCGTTTAGGGAAGAGAGCTCCATTGGATCCATCTGCTCGGCGAATTCCGAGCCGACATGGAGGCTATTTTTGATGGCCCGAGAAGTCATCGTCAGTGCAGCAGCCGAACAAGCGGTCATGACGAAACTGCCTAGCCGGAGAGTTTGGCCGACAGCCAGGGCTCACCTGGCGGTAATGTTGTTTTTAACAATGAGATGAGGCATCCTTCCTTACGGCGACGTCACAGAGGAACTCTCAATGACAACACCAATGTCGGTGTCAAAACCGGCGGATCTCGGGTAGGGGGTTCCGAACTGTGCGTCTAAGGCGGATGGTAACAGGAGGCAGGGGACATGATGATTTACCCAGGTTCAGGCCCTCTTGATGGAGGTAAAACCTTACGTCTTGCTTGATTTATTCTTGATGATGTGAGTATTACAAGAGTTTATCTACCACGAGATCGGAGAGGCTGAACCCTAGAAGCTAGCCTATGGTATGATTGTATGTTGTCCTACGGACTAAAACCCTCTGGTTTATATAGACACCGGAGGGGGCTAGGGTTACACAAGGTCGGTTACAAAGGAGGATATATACATATCCGTATTGCCTAGCTTTCCTTCCATGCTATGTAGAGTCCCATCCGGACATGGGACGAAGTCTTCAATCTGGTATCTTCATAGTCCAACAGTCCGGCCAAAGGATATAGTCCGGTTGTCCGGATACCCCCTAATCTAGGACTCACTCAGCGGGCTCTGCCTTCCTCTTGTGTGGTACATGGGTGTAAGTCTCCGGACTCCCGCAAGGCCCCCACGTTTGGTTCAATTTGCGAGAAAAATGTGGTCTAGACTGCTCGGCAGATCGATACTGGCCCGCAATGATGGCTTCCGGGATCCGTACCATGTGGTATTAACATATATGGGCATTTCAAGGGTCCACATTGGAGATGCCCTAACAGAGCATCTATGTTTCTATGTTTGATGTTGCAGCCTTTTTTGTTCTTTCTTTTTGTAAATATAAGAGATGACTGTCAGGACCTGAGGATTGCATTGGATTCGGCATATATTGTGATCTTTGGTCGGCCACACACCACGCAAGCAGCACCTTCATCAGTCTCTAAAATGCATACTCTATGATATTTTCAAGGTTGCCGAAGCAAAACGCAAACTTTGAATCATCATAATAGTCTTGAAAACCACCATAATAAAGGCTTTGAACTTCATTTCAACATCAATTTCCCGTACAAGCACAATTATAATTTTTAGTGCTATTCAACAACATAATGAAAATAATCTCTAGAACAATTTGAGGCATGGATACATATATTTCTTCACCTTATAGTTCAGACTCTTCCTTTGTTTGGTGGTGACATCGCAGGCGATGGCTCCTTGGGCGACTTCCACTTTCGCCATCAAGCGGTCTACAAGCTTATGGGCGTCCATGCTGCTGTTCCAGGCGGCGTCTTTGAAGCCTATGTCAGCGAGGCGTCCATTTCTGCAAAGACCATGGCCGAAAAATGATCCAGTCTTACGGTGCGCGCCCTTCTCAACCCACTACCAAAAGTCCCAAGCCCTCTCCAAGAAATGCTTGTCGACGTGGTCCTCTTTGATCTCGCCAGGGAAAGGTCTGTATGGAGGAGTCGGCCACCGTGACATGGTCGATGGGGTGAGTCTAGCAGCAAAAGGGAAGATGAGTGCTCGTCAGCAAATGTGAAAGATGGAGCGGAGTGCCGCTGTTAAGTGGGGCGGTCCGGTTTCTGTACCCTTGAACATGTGACCTCTAATGAGAAACATGGTTAGAATTGGCGTGCGCGGGTGAAAAACGGTTGCGCCATTGAAAGAAGTGGAGGCGGCAGGCGTACGGATGACCGCACCATTGACATGACTGGACATGGGAGGAAAGAAACAAACAAAAACTTTTCTCCTGTGCAGGAGGTTGTGTTTGGAGCACGCATTTTTTGAAAAAATGTGCAGGCCAAGGCCGGTATGGCGACTATGATAGACCATTTTTTGAGCCTAATCATGAAGCTCATGATCATGGGGATTAGGGCAATACTGTGGCGATGGTAGAGTGGCTCTAAGTCAAACCAAACGGGGACGATGGCCAAACTTAGATTGCCTACTATTCTGGCGTCTTTAAAGGTCCCTTTTCTTCATAGTACATTGTCATTCCAGCATTATGGTCTCTGTAACCACAAATGTAATCGTAACCACAAAAATCCATTCACCAACCATGACTGCAACCTGCGTCAATGCCCAGGTCCTGGACTGGCAATGCTTATGATTCAAACAAAATAGAGTGGTCCTGCCCAACAACAACCTCTAAAGGCCAACGCCGAAGCACCGGGGATCTCCACATCTTCCTGCCGCCGGAGCGGCAGATGGAAGGAGGGAGATCCCATGGGTTGCCACAGCTGGTTGAAGACATGAAGTGGTTTCCCGCCCTGTTCATCGCTCACCTGAGAAAAAACTGCTCCCATCATAACGATTGACACATTTTTGGTTACTTGGGCACACAAGCGTGTACAAAATATTTTGTACACAAGTACTTGCCGCCATCACCGTCTCTCGGGGGCAACCAAGCTTAAGTTTCAAGATATTACATTCCACATGGTTCCAACATCTAAGATCGGTGTTCACACACACACACATGCACGCATGCACGCATGCACACACACACACACACAAAACATCTAAGACCAGTGTCAGTGTGCTACTCGCTTGCATCTCCTCCCAAACTAATTTTATACCTCTTTCTTGCATTCATGGTTTGCATGCATGAGCAGCAAAGTCGGCACTATAGGATTTTATTCGGGAAAAGGTTATGGTAACTTTCACTTTTGTGGCACTACAGGATTTCATTCTAAAAAAGATTGTGGTAACTTTCACTTTTGTGTGTGTGTAGTAACAGAACGGAAGGAACAAAGCTAAGTATATAAGAAGATGAGTGAATGTAAAAACGCTCCACCAAATGCAGATCGCCTCCAGGCGACGGCTGACGCTGGCACCAGGGTGGTCGCCGGCGACGGCGCCAGGGACCGGATCTAGGTTCTCATGCCTGGATACGGCTGATGCTGTCGATGCGCCACAAGTGGGGTAAGGCTTCGCTATTGATGACTCTTCTGCGCCATCTACTGCGGTACATCGGAGGAAGACCGATGAAGAGCTGGCCACCGAGTTTTGGGCGGACATTGGCTACCCGACGCCGGCGTCGAGGGTGTGGGAGAGACCATCAACTCGACGAACATGTGAGGTTTTTCGTGTGTGCAGGTCGGAGGCGCACGGGGATTCGAACTCCAAGGAGGTTGCGGTGAACTCCGCCTCGACTGGGTCAGAGGTGCACGGGGATTCCAATCCGAAGGCGGATGCGGGAAACTCCAACTCGATTGGGCCAGAGGTTTCACCAAGGATGCCGGCTGCGGATATGCGAGGTGTCGTCGGGGTGCCGACTCGGTCTAGGGCGCTCGTCAAGTCATGGATCGGTCTGATCCCGCCTCCTCGGGTATCACCTCTTCGGACGCTCGGCGACCTATTACCACATGCAAGTCGCGACAAGGACAAAGCTTCGCCGCAGACCAGTTCATCGGCGTTCACTCCTGGACCGCCAGAGCAGGGTGCCTCGTCGAGCGCTACTCCCGATGCGGTGATTGCGGCAGGGCCACATCAGACTTAGGACCGGACAGATCCTAGGCGTTCACTTCGAATGGTTAATCTAAACCATTGGCTTGGGCACTTGTGGAACCGGACGGAGAAAGTTGTGAACCCTAGTTTCATTTGGTCCTTCGCGGCCATTGTACGCTTTCCTGCTATGACGCGAGGCGATCCGGCAGCGCCGCCCAGCCTCAACTCCGGTCACCATGCCCGCTCAACTCCTGGCTCCTCCCAGCCGCCCAATCCTAGTCCGCCAGGAGGAGCCCCGGGCTTTACTCCTGGGGTTTATCAGCCGGTGCAGCCAACACAGCCAGTTGCACCGCCGGGATGCTTGGCGCTGGCGCAACAACAGTTAGTCTACCAGCTATCAGTGCAACACCAACAAGTCTACCAGGTGCCGTTCCAGCAGCAGTTCATGAGTAACCCGCAGCAGCCATATATTCTTCAACCATCGGGTGGTTACGTGCAGCAACATCAGTAGTTGGCAGGGTCTCCTTATCAGCCTGTTGGGAATCAAGTGCAGATGCATGGTCCTCCTGCCGGTATGCAACCGGTTGCCTCTTTCAATGCCTGGCCAGTGCACAAAACTGCTACCACAGGGCCTGCTGCTAACGCTCGTCCGCGCAAACCGAAGGGCGGCAAGGGCGGTCGTCCTAAATTCCTGTTGGGGAACATAGTAATTTCAAAAAAATCCTACGAACACGCAGGATCATGGTGATGCATAGCAATGAGAGGGGAGAGTGTCATCCATGTACCCTCGTAGACCGTTAATTGGAAGCGTTATGACAATGCGATTGATGTAGTCATACGTCTTCACTATCGACTGATGCTCAGTACCGAACGTACGACACCTCCGCGTTTAGCACACGTTCAGCTCGGTGACGTCCCGCGAACTCACGATCCAGTAGAGCTCGGGGAAGAGTTTCGTCAGCACGACGACGTGGTGACGATGTTGATGAAGCTACCGCAGCAGGGCTTCGCCTAAACACCGCTACAGTATGACCGAGGTGGATTATGGTGGAGGGGGCACCCCACACGGCTGGGAGAGATCTTTGTGATCAACTTGTGTGTCTAGAGGTGCCCCCCTGCCCCTGTATATGAAGGAGCAAGGGGGAGGCCGGCCGGCCCTTGTTGGTGCGCCAGGAGGAGGAATCCTCCTCCTAGTACTAGTAGGATTCCTCCCTTTCCTACTCCTACTAGGAGGGGGAAATGAAGGGGAAGAAAGAGAAGGAAAGGGCCCCCCCCCCCCGCTCTCCTAGTCCAATTCAGACCAGAGGGAGGGGTGCGCTGCCTTCCCTAGGCCGGCCTCTCTCTCTTTCCCTTATGGCCCAACAAGGCCCATTAGCCCCCAGGGGGTTCCGGTAACTCCTCCGGTACTCCGATAAAATCCCGATTTTACCCGGAACTCATCCGATGTCCAAATGTAGGCTTCCAATATATCAATCTTTATGTCTCGACCATTTCAAGACTCCTCGTCATGTCCGTGGTCATATCCGGGACTCCGAACTACCTTTGGTACATCAAAACATATAAACTCATAAAACTGATCGTCACACAACTTTAAGCGTGCGGACCCTATGGGTTCCAGAACTATGTAGACATGACGGAGACATGTCTCCGGTCAGTAACCAATAGCGGAACCTGGATGCTCATATTGGTTCCTACATATTCTACGAAGATCTTTATCAGTCAAACCGCATAACACTATACGTTGTTCTCTTTGTCATCGGTATGTTACTTGCCCGAGATTTGATCGTCGGTATCCCAATACCTAGTTCAATCTCGTTACCGGCAAGTCTCTTTACTCATTCCGTAATGCATCATCCCGCAACTAACTCATTAGTTGCATTGCTTGCAAGGCTTATAGTGATTTGCATTACCGAGAGGGCCCAGAGATACCTCTCCGATAATCGGAGTGACAAATCCTAATCTCGATCTATGCCAACTCAACAAGTACCATTGGAGACACCTGTAGAGCACCTTTATAATCACCCAGTTACGTTGTGATGTTTGGTAGCACACAAAGTGTTCCTCCGGTAATCGGGAGTTGCATAATCTCATAATCATAGGAACATGTATAAGTCATGAAGAAAGCAATAGCGGTAAACTAAAATGATCAAGTGCTAAGCTAACGGAATGGGTCAAGTCAATCACATCATTCTCCTAATGATGTGATCTCGTTTATCAAATGACAACTCATGTCTATGGTTAGGAAACATAACCATCTTTTACCAACGAGCTAGTCAAGTAGAGGCATACTAGTGACATTCTGTTTGTCTATGTATTCACACATGTACTAAGTTTCCGGTTAATACAATTCTAGCATGAATAATAAACATTTATCATGATATAAGGAAATAAATAATAACTTTATTATTGCCTCTAGGGCATATTTCCTCCAGTCTCCCACTTGCACTAGAGTCAATAATCTAGTTCACATCTTTATGTGATTAGTTCACATCTCCATGTGACTAATACCCAAAGGGTTTACTAGAGTCAATAATCTAGTTCACATCGCTATGTGATTATTACCCAAAGAGTGATCATGTTTTGCTTGTGAGAGAAGTTTAGTCTACGGGTCTGCAACATTCAGATCCGTATGTATTTCCCAAATTTCTGTCTACAATGCTCTGCACGGAGCTACTCTAGCTAATTGCTCCCACTTTCAATATGTATCCAAATCAAGTCTTAGAGTCATCTAGATCGATGTAAAAAGCTTGCATCGACGTAACTCTTTACGACGAACTCTTTTATCACCTCCATAACTGAGAAATATTTCCTTAGTCCTCTAAGGATAATTTTGACCACTGTCCAGTGATCTACCCCTAGATCTCTATTGTACTCCCTTGCCAGAAAAATGCTAAGGTATACAATAGGACTTGTAAACAGCATAGCATACTTTATAGAACCTATGACTGAGGCATAGGGAATGACTTTTCATTCTCTTTCTATTTTCTGCCGTGGTCGGGTTTTGAGTCTTTACTCAACTTCACACCTTGCAAACAGGCAAGAACTCCTTCTTTGACTGTTCCATTTTGAACTACTTCAAAATCTTGTCGAGGTATGTACTCATTCAAAAAACTTATCAAGCGTCTTGATCTATCTCTATAGATCTTGATGCTCAATGTGTAAGCAGCTTCATCGAGGTCTTTCTTTGAAAAACTCTTTTCAAACACTCCTTTATGCTTTCCAGAAAATTCTACATTATTTCTGATCAACAATATGTTATTCACATATACTTATTAGAAATGTTGTAGTGCTCCCACTCACTTTCTTGTAAATACAGGCTTCACCGCAAGTCTGTTTAAAACCATATGCTTTAATCACTTTATCAAAGTATATATTCCAATTCCGAGATGCTTGCACCAGTCCATAGATGGATCACTGGAGCTTGCTCGCTTTGTTAGCACCTTTAGGATCAACAAAACCTTCTAGTTGCATCATATACAACTCTTCTTTAAGAAATCCATTAAGGAATACAGTTTTGACATCCATTTGCCAGATTTGATAAAATCTGACAACTGCTAACATGATTCGGACAGACTTTTAAGCATCGATACGAGTGAGAAAATCTCATCATAGTCAACACCTTGAACTTGTCGAAAACATTTTGCGACAATTCGAGCTTTGTAGATAGTAACACTACTATCAGCGTCCGTCTTCCTCTTGAAGATCCATTTATTCTTAAATACAGGCTTCACCGCAAGTCAATCAAAGTACATACTTTGTTCTCATACATGGATCCCATCTCAGATTTGATGGCCTCAAGCCATTTCGCGGAATCTGGGCTCATCATCGCTTCCTCATACTTCGTAGGTTCGTCATGGTCTAGTAACATGACTTCTAGAAAGGATTACCGTACCGCTTTGGTGCGTACCATACTCTGGTTGTCCTACGAGGTTCGGTTGTAACTTGATCTGAAGTTTCATGATCATCATCATTAGCTTCCTCACTAATTGGTGTAGAGATCACTAGAACTGATTTCTGTGATGAACTACTTTCTAATTTCGGAGAAGGTACAATTACCTCATCAAGTTCTACATTCCTCCCACTCACTTCTTTTGAGAGAAACTCCTTCTCTAGAAAGGATCCACTTGCCTTTGGATCTGTGATGGAAGGTGTACCCAACAGTTTCCTTTGGGTATTCTATGAAGACACATTTCTCCGATTTGGGTTCGAGCTTATTAGGTTGGAATTTTTTCACATAAGCATCGCAGCCCCAAACTTTAAGAAACGACAGCTTAGGTTTCTAGCCAAACCACAGTTCATATGGCGCCGTCTCAACAGATTTAGATGGTGCCCTATTTAACGTGAATGAAGTTGTCTCTAATGCATAACCCCAACATGATAGTGATAAATCGGTAAGAGACATCATAGATCGCACCATATCTAATAAAGTACGGTTATGACGTTCAGACACACCGTTACGCTGTGGTGTTCCGGGTGGCGTGAGTTGCGAAACTATTCTGCATTGTTTCAAATGAAGACCAAACTCGTAAATCAAATATTATCCTCCACGATCAGATCGCAGAAACTTTATTTCTTTGTTACGATGATTTTCCACTTCACTCTGAAATTCTTTGAACTTTTCAAATGTTTCAGACTTATGTTTCATCAAGTAGATATACCCATATCTGCTCAAATCATCTGTGAAGGATAGAAAATAATGATACCCACCGCGAGCCTGAACACTCATCGTACCGCATACATCAGTATGTATTATTTCTAATAAGTTAGTTGCTCGCTCCATTGTTCCAGAGAACGGAGTCTTAGTCATCTTGCCCATGAGGCATGGTTCGCAAGTATCAAGTGATTCATAATCAAGTGATTCCAAAAACCCATCAGCATGGAGTTTCTTCATGCGCTTTACACCAATATGACCTAAACGGCAGTGCCACAAATAAGTTGCACTATCATTATTTACATTGCATCTTTTGGCTTTGATATTATGAATATGTGTGTTACTACGATGGAGATTCAATAAACCATTTATATTGAGTGTATGACCATAGAAGGTTTTATTCATGTAAGTAGAACAACAATTATTCTTTGACTTAAATGAATAACTGTATTGCAATAAACATGATCCAATCATATTCATGCTTAACGCAAACACCAAATAACATTTATTTTAGGTTCAACACTAATCCCGAAAGTATAGGGAGTGTGCGATGATGATCATATCAATTTTGGAACCACTTCCAACACACATCGTCACTTCACCCTTAACTAGTCTCTGTTCATTCTGCAACTCCCATTTCGAGTTACTAATCTTAGCAACTGAACTAGTATCAAATACTGAGGGGTTGCTATAAACACTAGTAAAGTACACATCAATAACATGTATATCAAATATACCTTTGTTCACTTTGCCATACTTTTTATCCGCCAAATACTTGGGGCAGTTCTGCTTCCAGTGACCAGCCCCTTTGTAGTAGAAGCACTTAGTTTCAGGCTTAGGTCTAGACTTGGGCTTCTTCACTTGAGCAGCAACTTGATTGCCATTCTTCTAGAAGTTCCCCTTCTTCCCTTTGCCCTTTTCTTGAAACTAGTGGTCTTGTCAACCATCAACACTTGATGCTTTTCTTGATTTCTACCTTCGTCGATTTCCGTATCATGAAGAGCTTGGGAATCGTTTCCGTTATCCCTTGCATATTATAGTTCATCACGAAGTTCTAGTAACTTGGTGATAGTGACTAGAGAACTCTGTCAATCAGTCTTATCTGTAAGATTAACTCCCACTTGATTCAAGTGATTGTAGTACCACTACAAAAAAAACACTTCCGCGATGATACGTGTTTGTCATAGTAGGTCATGTTTTCTGTCATGCATGTACATCCATGACGATTTTATGACAGAATCAAGATAGTCATATCTGTGCTGTCGTAGAAGTGTTCCATGACATTACCAAAATTATCATCACGAGAGTGTCCACTTCCATGACGATAAATCGCGCATCACAGAAGTGCTTTCGTCAAGGGTGACCGACACGTGGCATCCACCGTAACGAAACACCGTTAAGCTATCGGGTCGGGTTTTGGATCCGATAACCCGTTAACAGCCCCGACCAATGGGGATTTTCCACGTGTAAAATCATCATTGGCTGGAGGAAACACGTGTCGTCTCATCGCTGGGACAGATGTCATCCACTCATTGGACAGAAGGCGCCTATGATACGTCGACACGTGGCACGGCCCAACAAAGGCCCATTCCTGTGAAAAGGCCGGCCCATTTGACTTGGTCAAAAGGTGGCGAGCCGGCCCATGGAAAGCCTGTTAACCGCCTGTTCGCATATAGCCCATTTACAGCCCACTAACCCAAGGCCCGTTACGCCCTATTCGAATTAGGCCCGATAGCGTCATCTGGGCCATCCAATTTGATTCCAGCCTGTTTTCACTTCTGGCCCATGTATGGCCCATGACGTCTTTCGGCCCATATGAGGCCCTATGTAACTCTTGGCCTATTAATGGCCCGTGGTGAAACTGGCCCGTAATGAACAGTGTATCACTTTACACCCATTAACAGTCCGTGGTGAAACTGGCTCGTAAAGAATAGTGTATCACTTTATACCCATTAACGGCCCGTTATTCCGTTGGGCCGTTTCCAGCCCATGTTATCTTTCGGCCTTCTCAGAGCCCATTTATTCTTGGGCTATTTTCCATCATTCGTTTACTTACGGCCCGTTACTATCATTTTCTGCTTGTGGGCCAAATTCAGCCCATGGTTACAGTCGGCCCGTTTGTGGTCCGTTAATACGTTGGGCCGTTTTCATAGCGTCATCAAATACGACCTATTAACGATGGCCCATTATGGTCATCCCATGAACGGACGATTCCAACTCTAGCCCGTTTACGGCTAGAATGCGGTCTGTTTGGCCCATGTTTGGCCAATCGATCATACAGCCCGTATAAGGCCCATTGATGATACGTCCCGTAGAAGGCCATTGTTTCTACCGCCCGTAGAAGGCCCATTGTTTCTACGGCCCATAGAAGGCCCACTGTTTCTATGGCCCGTAGAAGGCCCACTGTTTCTATGGCCCGTAGAAGGCCCACTGTTTATACAACCCGTAGAAGGCCCACTGTTTCTACGGCCCGTAGGAGGCCCAGTGTCAATATAGTAAATATTAGCCCATGGTTATTGTGCCCTAGTTTGAAAAAAATAGGTTATTGCACCCACTAGCAAACCGCAGAAAAAGAACTGCACTAACTACAAGCAAACAAATAAACAAGACAACAAGGAAATAAATAAGCAAGCAACTTACATTAGGCTATCACGGCTATTACACATATTACATCTATAGGGAGCCACATCCAATTCTTTCGACTTGAAGTCTTGACAGGAATCAATCAGAGACGTAGTTCACTGATGGCATGATTGCAGAAAATCATAGGTAAATAATCCTATGAGACCGGGTCTTTTTCTCCTTCTAATTAGAATCTTCCCAGAATAAGAGTCCTCCCAAATCTTAAAGCGCTTCTTCCCTGTTCAGTTATACCCTCCCAATTTATCTACTCATGGCTGCTCTATCCGCAGGCTGTGTTGAGCTCGTCACACAGCACATGGTCTTCAACTCTTCGTCAAAATCAGCCGGATCAATTTAACATGCACGTACATCTCACAGATCTGAATCGATTGTCACGGCCATTGCCCAGAGTGAGTATGATTGTATCACCCATTACGTGTTGTTCTCTCTGTCAGCTGGCTGCAAGAAACACACAATTAGCAATAATACTTTCATGATCACGTAAACAGGTCTGCCAGCAGTCTGCTATAGTTATTTGGCCCGGCAGTCTCGTCCGCCGTCAGGGCCGTCTAGTCTGCCTCAAACTTCCATTGGTACAAATCCGCTACATCAACTATGCTGGGACAAATTCATGTGCTGAACTGAAAATATATTCTAGATTACTCCGTGGCATGAAATTGAAAACTGATTAGAATCGAGATTTCTAGGTTGGAGAGGAACATGATCACAGGCTGCAGGAGAGGACGGATCTGATCATACCCAATTCTTTAATAGCAACTCAAACTTGGATGGAGCACCAACGTCATTGACATCCCAAAGAAAAGATGCAGCGAGACGGAGGGTGAGGAAGAGAGGCAGTAGGAATCCGCTGCATCAACTATGCTGGGACAAATTCATGTGCTGAACTGAAAATATATTCTAGGTTACTCCGTGGCAAGAAATTGAAAACTGATTAGAATCGAGATTTCTAGGTTGGAGAGGAACATGATCATAGGCTCCAGGAGAGGACGGATCTGATCGTAACCAATTCTTTAACAGCAACTCAATATTGGATGGAGCACCAACGTCATTGACATCCCAAAGAAAAGATGCAGCGAGACGGAGGGTGAGGAAGAGAGGCAGTAGGAGACGCATGATAATTCTCCTGGACGGGTTGCAAACGGAACAACCTATGGGCATGATGGGGACGTAAAACTAAGCAGGAGAGTCTGGGCTGGAAACGTGTCAATGGGAGAACAATGGAGGGTTCTATTCATCCAACTAATACGCATAGATATTGAGATCTCAATGACGTTTTTTTCAGATATTGAGATCTCATTGACGTTTTTTCTCTAATAGTCTATTAACATGCAGATTTCATGGACCGATCTACACCGTAATAACCTGGTCCCACCAGATTAACGGCTGGTAATTTCTGATTAACGTGGGAATTATTAGGGAGTCTGTGAGTACGGGAGACGCCATCATGTCTCCATTGTGGAATGGCATAGCGTCTTGCCTTGAGAAAACTGAACAGAAGGATACGGGAAATGCCATCACGTCTCTATGGTGGGATGGCACAGCTTCTTGTCATCTTTGAGTTTATGCCATCTGACTAATGACACTGAGATGAAAAGAGGCAGCTGTAATTTGTAGGGAAAACCTAGCGATTGGGAGAGTCGAGGAGTCTATGAAGAAAGGCTGCATGGAGATATATGAGGGTAGAGTAGTCCTTTTTCTCACAATTAAGCAATATTAAAACATAGGATTAGGCCGGTTGATCTAGACCGTGAAAATCTGGCCCCACAAGATTAACGGCTCGTAAAATCTAATTAACGTGATAATTTCTAGGGAGTCTGTAATTAGTAAAGATATAGATTACATCCACTGGGCATCAAAGTTCGCCACCGGTGCAAATATAGGGAACACAGCAGCATATAAACGCCGCAGCAAAACAAGTCCAGAACTGAAACCACTTCAGAAGAGCTCAAGAAACAATATCCTGGGTACCCATAATGCTGGCAAGATGCTTAGCAAGCTTATTAACTTTCTCTTGTTTGGCGCTTAAGTCCTCCAGTGCTTGCTGTTGCACTAGAAAGTATGCATCTGAATTCTACAGGGACTTCCTCAGTCCTTCAGCTTCCTGTCGCATAACATCTGATCGATGTCTTTCAACTTGAAGTTGAGACTCAAGAAGCCGAACCGATTCGGGCAACGAGTTCGAAGAGCTGGTGCCAGCAGTGGTAGACAGTAACTCGAACACTACATCAAGACAGGACTTTGGGGTTGTCTCAGTGTCTTCGATATAGTTTTTATCAGCTTTCTTTGAGATCAACAGGGATGTCTCACTATCTTGAACCTTATCTGCATTACTTCCTTTACCATTGCATAACAGGGTACTCTTCTCCAATATTTTATCTGTGTTCTAAAAGAGAAACAAACAAACACATCTCAGGTTTACAATGTAGTATATGGAACTCATTTTGGTAAACCAGTTCAGTAGTAAGGTGGACAGGAAAACAGCATGAAACAAACATATATCTATGTAGTATGGTCACTGTATGGTCTATATCATTCTAGTTTATGTTGCCAAATCAAGATAGATATAGTTCAAATCATATCTATTTAAGACAAAGCAGCATAGACAGAATATAAGTGTGGGAAACTACACAGCAATAACAACACTTGTAATGTGCATGGCATGAGAACATAACTGTTTATTCAATTGAAACTAAAATCAACATAGAGCAAGTTACAACAGCAAATAGCCAAACACGTTGAGGAAACAGGTTTAAAACATACCTGTTGCACCATTGGAGTTTCAATTGCATCCTTCAAATTTGAAATTAGTTGGTATCAGTAAATACAGTGATGCAAGAGCAAAGTAGTATGAACCATAGCTACGGAACCTGACCTGAGAACAATTCTTCTTCTGCTTTAAGCGTTGACTTCGGGTTTGGAGTGGTGGTCCTCGTGATTTGGGCACTGCAGTTGCCTTACTAACTGCTCGTGTTTGGGTGCTCTATGGTGGAGACGGTGCTGTGTCAACGGGAACTGGGTGTCTATCTGCTGGGGTTGGGGTTAGAAGGGGTGTAGCTGGTTCTCTGTCCAACTGGGTAGGGGTACAATCTGCATGAGTGCGGGTTATGTGTGGTGGGGCTGGTTCTTGGGCAAGTACGACCGTGGTTCTATCTGCATCGACAGGTAGCATGATCTTTTCTGAAGACCATGTTTTTACTCCCACAGATACTGCCATCACTCCCTCCAATTGAAATGGCTGATAAACAAGAAAAGTAATTGAATGTACAGACATTGTAAGATAGACAGGTGCAATGGATAGTAGGGAAGAAAACATGGCATGAAATAATTCACATTTATGTTGTCTAAGCAAACAGAATAGCAGGACATAATTTCACATATATGATGGCTAATTAAGTAGGATAGCATGACACAATTTCACATGTATGATGGCTAACTAAACAGGATAGAATGACATACTTCAAAATATGATGACTATGTAAACAGGATGACATGATACGATGTGTCTATTAAAGTGGTTGGCATGCCATAAATCACAAACATGCCATCGACGGAAACATGATGGCATGATATAATTCACGGATAGATTGACATAATTTAAAATATGATGACTATGTAAACAGGATGAGATGATATAACTATATTATGTCTTTAGAAAATGGGTTGGCATGCCATAATTCAGATACATGTTGTCTATGTAAACATCATGGCATGAAATAATTCAAATATATGATTTATATACTAAGGAAGTGAGCAGAGGGCAATCGCATATATGATGTGTCAACTAAGGATATGGCATTCAATATTGTGTATATGATGTAAAAACTAAGCATTGCAATACAATATGCATTATATGAGTAATATAACCCTGCTAAGTTTGAGCATACACCTCAGGGGGATAATAGGACTAGTCATCTGCCTCTGAATCCTCCTCTGAAGAGCTATCTGTAACCAGCAAGATATCTGCTTTAGCAGGTACCATTGTCTGCTCTGAAGACCTTGTTTTCACTCCAGATTTCTCCATCACCAATTCAAATGGCTGATGCACAGGAAGAGCAGTTGAATATACAAACATTGTCGACAAAAGCAATGAGAAATACAAAAAAAGGATGGCATGATATAATTCACATATATGACGCTTGCCTAAACAGCATGGCATTGCATAATTCACATACATAATGCCTTGCAACAAGATAACATTGCATAATTCACATATATAATGTCTTGCAACAAGATGTCATTGCATAATTCACATATATGGTAATTAGACACTAAACAGGTGGCATTCACACAAAGCATGTCTAAACTAAGCAAATGACATAGCAATGCAAGATACCATACGCACGATATGAGCAACATAACCCTGCCAAGTTAGGGCATGCACCTCAGGGGGGGGGGGGGAATATGACTGGTCATCTGTCTATCGGTAACCAGCAAGACATGCACTTCGTCAGATAGCATTGTCTGCTCTGAAGACCTTGTTTCCACTCCAGATTTTTCCATGACCGTGTCGAATGGCTGATGCACAGGAAGAGTAATTGAATGTACTAAAATTGTTGACAAATTTAACACGTAATAAAAAAATGATGGCATGATATAATTCACATATAAGATGCCTGGCTAACCAGGGCGGCATTGCAAAATTCACATATATGATGCCTGGCTAGACAAGATGGCATTGCATGATTCACATATACAATAAAGAAACTAAACAGATGGCATTGACACAAAGCATGTCTAAACTAAGCAGATGACATCTTTAATGTATGCAATAAGCAATGCAAGGCACCATATGCATGATATTACCAACATCAGCATGTCAAGTTAGAGCGACGACCTCATGGGGTAAATAGGAGTGGTCTTCTCCTTCTGAATCCCCCTCAGAACAGTTATCTTCCTCTTGATTATGATCCGAAATGGGTGGAGGGGGGCTGCCTTTGCACCCACCATGGAATGACGTCTGCATGAAATTTTATTACCACACAAGGCTCGTCTCTTTTGCGCTACATGATCAGTTCCATTGTGTACAATAACTGACATGCATAGGAATAAAACATAGTGAGATTATGTAAGGAGTGCATGCACAAATCCAGAGTGATGGTAGCAAACTGTGGATAGACCCAAAACCAATGGTAGCAGGCAGATAATAGCTTTAGTTAAAAAATACAGATAATGGATCCTTTAATGTTTGTTTGCACCCAACATGAAACTCATAGTAGACACCGGAGATTAACCAGATAGTAGACAAATAGTACTGATTGCTGCCCCAATATATACCCCACAACCATTTAAAAACTCAAGTTTCAACATTAGTTTGGACCTGACTCGGAGTCTAATAGGTGAACACGACGATAATGTAGCATGTCATCATATTAAGCGATGCATAACATAAGCAGACACGGAAGAGTGTGACCTCTCTTGCGGACCCATGTAGTCATCAACGTCATCTGCTCAGTTGATGATGGTAATGCAGTTGTCATGGCTGCCTGCGGCAGGGAAGAAGATATGAGGCGGCAAAAGACAGTCTGGAGAGCGGATCCCTGCTGTGGTGAACCCTTCCGTCGTTGGAGCAGCTGAGCTGGGGTGGAACACAGCGCCGCAGGAGCAGGACAAACCACACAAGGTTTTCTTTGACACATATATGTAACAGAAGTAATTGAGTAAGGGCTTGTTTTAATTTGAGCATTCTAACAATGCAGGGATAGGAAATAGACAGGAATAGGATAGGAATGCACGTGCAAAACAGAGAATTTAAAAACACAGGATTTCTGCCAATCTGGGTGTTTGATTCACAACTATTGGAAGATCACAGGATGCAAAAAAGCATGGTGAGATTAAGTCAAACCACAAGAAAATGTACTGTTATAATGCTATTATGCTACTATGTCTTAGTCTTGTGCTTGATGAATAGGAATATGAAAAGGAGGATAAGTGGAAATTAGAATTCCTATGGTTTTTCTTTCAAGGAGACACTAAAGGAACAAATCCTACAGTTTTCCTTTGCTCCATTCCTTTGCACCAAATTCATGAAAAGTAGTACCATAGGAAACTTTCCAATTCCGATGTTTTTCATTCACTTTTCCTTTCAAGCACTGGCGATTCTAGTAGGCAGGCTTGAGCAAGGAAAATCCTACACTAAAAAATGTTTTTGTGCTACTTCTATTACTTTGGACCCAGGCCACTGCCATACTAGCTCAACTCCCAGGCCAATCGACAAATGCACAGCTCAAACGCGCAGAGATAAGTAATGATGGCATTCAAGAGAGTCCATCACGGATAACTAAGTTTCCTGGCACCTCACTGCTTGTCATATAGTAGGATAAAATAATCGTATTTCCCGTTACTACGAGTGCTCAGTGGACAATATATATAACATGTAGAGTAAAAAAGAGATGCAACAAGTGTACAACCTCTTTGGCGAAGCCATGTCGATCTCAGCGTGATTGGGTTGGCCGGTGAGGATGCTCCGGCTGACTTGGCTGTCGGAGGAAGGGAAGAAGATCTTAGGCGTCTGGAGATGGAGCCCGAGGTACTGGTCCGCTGTGATGGAGGGTTTCGTCGTTGGAGCAGCTCTGGTGAGTTGTATGACGCCGAGGCTGAAGTAGAACAAGAGAGACAACGAACAACGTTAACCTGAGTGGAATTCTAATAGCATCTCCAATACATGATGTAAAATACATAACCACAAAGTGCTAGATGTAAAATACATCAGCCGCTCATCTTTGAACTTAACTGTCGAAACTGAACTTAACTGTCGAAACTGAACTTAACTATCGAAACTGAATTTTGCTGTCGAAACTGAATTTTGCTGTCGAAACTGAACGCACTAGCAAGGTGAGGCTACACGTCGGTCGACTGACTTTTTCATCTCTGGTCAGTCGATTTTGCAGCCGTTGGATATGAAATCAAGGGCTTGCGGTTCATCTTCAACCTCCACCCCCCTGAGCCGCCAGCCACCACTGACCAAACAGCAGCCCGCCGCCGCTCGCGGCCGGCGGTGCGCCGCCCTGCCCGCCCCAAAAACACTCCCCACCACTGGTCCGCCACCGCCCCGGCCATCCCTCTTGGCCCCCTGTACCGAGCGTTTTCTCCAGCGATCCCCACGCCCCCCCCCCCGCCAATGCCCCGCCACCGCCGACGACCACCGCCCCCATCCTGAACCCTAAGATAGATAGTGGGGTACCTCTCCGGCGAGCCCCCCTCCCTGCTGCAGCCGGTTCTTCCTTCACCCCGGTGAGCCCCCCCCCCCCACCCCGTGAAAATCGACTAACCCAAAAATCGATTCAGTCGACTAAAGTGTAGCTAAATCGGAGCAGCATCGCAAGCAAGAGCAAGAGCGAGAGCAGCAGCGTGAGCAAGAGCAATAGCAAGAGCAGACCAGGCAGGGGACCGAGAGCAAGAGCAGAGCAGAAGCGCGAGCGAGAGCTAAAGCAGCAGCAGCTCCTATTGATGTGGACGTCACCGCCGAGGGAGCGACGTCGTGGAGGAAGTGGCCGGCGACGCCGCCATGGATGGAGCCGCGTCGTGTCGGCTCGGGACCGAGCGCCGACAGCACCGTGAGATCAAATCAAGAAGAAAATGCGGCGATTAGTGTACAACCTCTTTGGTGGCGCCGATTAGGCCGCAGCTTCATCCGAGGAAACGGTGATGATGATGCTCTTCCGGTGGTGCAGGTGAAGACGACAGTGTGGGAATGGAGGTGGTGCGAAAGATGAGGGGAATGTCGGGGCAGCTCCTTGGAGGTGGAGGACGGGGTGGCTGAACCGGCGGGATGATGAGATCGACGATGGATCCTCATCCGGTACGGTGGATGAGGGACGTCGAGGTGTTGCTGTGGACGATGTTGTTGGGGAAGAGGCTCCGGCTGGGTGGCGGACGGAGCAGGGTGTGGAGTTTCGTCGCGGGTTTTCGCGGCCTCGGTGTACGAATGGGTGGGCAGATGGGATGGCAGTGGGGAACCATGGCTTAGAGACGCGCTTGTCCGAAATGTGGGGTAAGTTACGAAAGTACACCCACCGATTTGAGGCGGTTCTTTCGGTTCAGGGGTACCACGGGCATTTCGCGTGTCGGGATTTCACAGGAGGTGGGAGTTCGGAATAGCAAGTCACGGGTTGAGATGGATGGAGTTGTCGGAGCACAATGAGACAAAGATATATCTTAAATATTTCGGGCTAACAAGGCGTGGGTTGAAGAGGCGGGAGTTTTGCAGCATGATAGACAGAGACGCTAGCTTGAATTTTTAGCATAACAAGGCACGGCTTGAAATTTCGGAAGAACAAGCTTAACGTGTACCAAAAAAAAGACAATTTGCACCTCAACACGCACAACACACACACAAACACCATTTAGACTAGAGTAAGGTACACGTGCATTGCACGCATGAGATTTGGCAACGAAATTATGAATAAATACCACATTGTAGCATGCAAGCTTTGAATCGTATATGCATGATGTAGATGTTTGTTTAATTCTTATAGTTCATTTCATTCAAAATCATCTAGTTTTTATAAGAAAGCTAATCTATTTTAAGATTCATGGAATTGTGCGTCGTAAGACATAAAGTAAAAACAAATAATGGCAAATCATGTAGAAAAACATTTGGGCAATTCTGATACGGAAGATTCTAGAATAAATAAGAAGTGCTTGTGTTTCGATGTTTGTGCATTATGCTTAAGTTCAACCATAGAGTCTTCTAGATTATACATGTGGCGAAATCTGGTGGAATCTAGATGATATCCAACGGCCAGTAGTGCTCAAATTTGCCAGCTTTGGACCATTGGATTCGCCTCATCCAACGACCATCTTTCAAAGTTAAAGTTACCCGCACACAGTATAAAAATATATAAAATATAAAATATAAAATATATATATGGGTATAGATATAGATATGTGATGCGAAAGCCACCCATCATCTCCAATTAGAATAGTGTGTCCATGCACGGATGCAACGTGGCCAAATGATGTCTGCCATCGGTATCTCAAATTCAAATCAGTTTGACCTTGTTCAATGTGTATACATTACAACATGCTCGTTTCCAAACCACACCGTGCAGATCTCTGTTATATTCATGCATGCATGGGTTTCAAACATAAGGATCTCTTATTCAAATATTTGAATTCAACTTTACATTTATTATGACCTCACCTATTCTATTACACCCACACAGTAGTCTTCTCTTTATAATTTTACCACTAACTTTCTCTCGTGCATGCATGCACACACACTACCAGTCGGCATTATCCATCGCACGCATGCAATCTTTTTCTTCAGGTCGGTCTCCCATGAAGGCACACACCCACACACATCCCCCTCTCCATCATATCGGGCATTCTTTATCTCTCACGCGTGCATGCGCAACGATCGATGTTCCTCTATGTATGTGTGTATATAGCTAGGTCTTTCATAGTTTTCCACACAAACCGATCAATCAATATATCCAGTGAGGTCTCACCCTCTTTCCCACGTGCACATCGATCAATCTATACCTCTCTATATAGGATTAACATATATAGCTAATACACCCACATTAATTATATATCCAACGTCCCCCTCTCATCATCCATGCCTTCCGCTTCATCTCTCAGACGCATGCACAATGGCGAAGACAGGGGCAGTAAGGGCCCTGTCCCCCTCCCCCCCTAACATCACTATATATCGAGGCTAATATGAATGTGATCATTAGACAATTACTGCTAAAATGGTTTAATAAAGTTCATGAATTGACCCTCCTCATAAAGGATTAGCAATGCTTGGCCCCCTAGCTCATTTATTTTTCATGGCTCTGCCACTGCGCGCAACATCGCATGTGTTCGCCCCCTCTCTGTAAATATCGATCTCGCACTTGTGCATTCCTTCATAGTCTCCCTCCACTCGGCCCCTCGCACCATCTTCTAGCAACCCACCGGATTTTGCCACATGTACAATCTAGCAGACTCCATGGTTGAACTTAAGCATAATGCACAAACCTCAAAACAACAGTGGTTCTCTTTTGTTCTAGAATCTTCTGTATCATAACTGCCCAAACTTTTTTTAGTTGAATTGCCATTATTTGTTTATACTTTATGCTTTACAATGCACAATTCCATGAATCATAAAATAGATTAAGGGCTTCTTTGATTCAAAGGATTCTCAAAGGAATTTTGGAGGATTCTAATCATTAGGAATTTTTCCTATCTTGGTTGTTTGATTCGTAGGATTGTAAAACATAGGAATTTTTCCATATGATTCATTTGCACTAGATTTCATTGGAAACATCCCATCCACTCAAACCTCTTTGAAAGAATTCTTTGTTTTTTCTATGCACAATCAAACACTCGTACAATCCTGTAGGATTCAAGACGATATTCCACTATAATCCCATGTTTTTCCTGTTCCCGCGTTCTTAGCTTTTTATAAAAAACTAATTGATTTTGAATGAGATGAACTATAAGAATTAAACGAAGGGCTACATCAGGCATATATGACTCAGAGCTTACATGCTATAGTGTGGTATTTATTCATAATTTGGTTGCAAAATTTGATGCGTGCAATGCACGTGTACCTTACTAGTACTTCGAGTATGTGCAAAACACGTAAATTACAATATCAATGGCACGCTACACAGTGTCTCTCTTACAGTTCATGAAGCCATGTGGCACATGTGGAGGCGTTGTTGTGACCTCCTTGCGTGGATTGATCACAGTGACGTGCTGCTGGTTCCAGAAGAATGTACTCGTCCTCCCTGAGCCATACTGGCGGTACATGCACGAAGCGAATATGTGCACGCACGCCACGCACGCACTCATTCCCTCGCACGCACACGCGGGTACATGGGCGGACGCAATTTTGTACCAAGATCCACCCCATGTGATAATTTGACGTGTGTAAAGTCGTTCACTTCATTGATGGTCAATTAATGCAGCGCATGCAAATTGAGTGGACGTGAGGGCGGAAGAAAGACATTATTACTCCACTGCGTGCATGCGAGTAGTTAAATCGTGGGTTGCTAGTAGTACTTCCATTGGTCTCCTTCGTATTTTGTGCCAATTTTTGACAGTAACATAATATGTACGCATTTGAGAAGTGTAGTACTTGAAATTTATATTCCGCTAAACTCATCGGGAGCCGTTTCGGGCCTCGAAACGAAAACCATCAATTAAGATTTACCTTGTTCCCATCACATTCGAAAGCCTACTCACACCTACTAGTACATACCAAACCTGAACGTGTTCCCACGATGCAGGTATTAGTACTAGTGCTAGTACTTAGGTTATAAAAAGGGGAACTACCTAACCGAAAATTACTCTACCTTTCCTCCTCATAAGTGCTTCTTCTTCGTCCGTCGTTGCCATGGCCAGTGAGCAGAGCTCTAGGTCGAGAACTACTCGTAACAAGGGAGCGACAACCAAGGCTCTGGAAAAAAAGAGGGCTTGCCGCCACGCAGAGACCTCGAAAGATCTCTCACGGGCAGGCGATGGCTCCCAGGAGCGCCCTAGCCGCGGAGGCGAACATGCCAAGTCGGCGGAGCTGGAGTCGTTATCCCTCGACGGCATGCCCGGTCAGCTCAATAAGCACCTCAATAAGCAGAAGGAGTTCATCCAAGGCTTGATGGAGTTGCTGAAGGAGAGCCTCGACGACATGCCCGCTGAGCTCAATCAGCAGGGGGAGTTGACCGCCGGCTTGGTGGTGCTGCTGAAGAAGAGCATTGCCTCAGAGAAGAAGGCGACCGGCGAAATCCTGCGACTTCAGGAGGACAAGGCGAAGCTCTGCCATGAGATCGACCTGTTGAAAGAGAAGAATGCCGGCTGGAAGAAGCTGCATGAGAATAGTAGTTCCTCGATGAAGATGCTGCAGGCCCTTGTCATGGAACAGAAGGAGGAGTTGGCGAAGCTCCACATCGAGCAATCGGCTGCTGTCAAGGTACGTAATGCAGCCGTGGAACAAATGATGAAGGCTCGCATCAAGAAATCCTGCGTCATGGATAGAATGAAGAAGATGGCGGAGGAGACGTGCAAGAAGATGGAGGTCGTGGAGGCGATGAAGAAGCAGTTACTACTCCGCGGCAAATTAGACCATTTGGGGTGATAATCTTCCTTCTTCTTTTGCTCCCGTGTTTCATCTTTTGCTTCGGGTGTTTCGCCACACGTGTCACGTTCTCTGCGAGGCATGAATAGAACAATGGTTTTTTTGAGGGAATGAATAGAACAATGCTAACAATGAGATGACTAGCAAATTAGATCATTTTTTATCGCCATATGGCACTGGGCTGTCGTGTTTCGTGCTCCTCCGTCGCGGTACTACTCCAGTGGAAAACTTGAGTATACCGCACAGTTCTTTTCTCCTCCTCGATCAGGTCATCGGCGCATTTATACGAGCAGTCAAATCACAAGGCCCCGCCTTCCAGCAGTAATGAGCCGTCAAATCACAAAGGCCCTCGCCTCTCGTGAAACCGACCAAGCTAGACTGCCCTGCCCTCTAGCCTTTTAAAAATGTATACTTTTGTACACCGGTACACTACAAAAAAAAGACACATCCGTGACATTTTGGGCCGAACGAAAAAAAAATTTGTCATACATATGACACTTCTATGACGATAATTGTGACAAAACCCGGTATCATCATAGATGTGGTGGGCTCCTACTTCTATGACAAAAAATCATGACAGAAAATGGGCTTTTCGTCCTGGGCAGGCCGGAGACGCAGCTGCATGACATTCTTTGGGCCGTCCATGACGGAAAAAACCGTGGTAGAAGCGAGGGCGAGGAAAATTTCGGGGAGTTCCCAGTTACGGTGGGAGGTCGGGGCCGAGCGATGCGCGCTTCTCTCGTACACGTACGCGCGTTTGTGCGAGGCGTTGGCTCTAACTGAACCCAAGAGAGGCGTTGGGCTCTAACTGAACCCTTGCGATTGCACTGCAGGCTACGCGTTACTGAACCCGAGCGATCGATCGATGGCTGTTAACTGAACCCGATCGAGCGATTCCTTCGCTACTGCTGCTAACTGAAGCTGATCGATGCTGCCTCTGGATGAACAGTGAGCATTGCAGGGGGGGGGGGGTTGGATGAACAGTTCCCGGTGGGGTGGATGAATAGGACCCCGTCGTGTTGCCTCTGGATGAACAGGACCCCGATTGATCGAGCCAGTTGGGGCTGGATGAACAGGACCCCGTGGAGGGCTGGATGAACAGGACCACCCCGTGGAGCGCAGAATGAACAGTACATGGTGGAGGGCAGGATGAACAGTAGCCCGTGGAGGGGTGGTTGAACAGGAGCCCGTGGAGAGGGCTGGTTGAACAGTAGCCGGTGGAGTAGCACGCGGTGGAGGTTGGATGAACAGTCACAGGTGGAGGCTGGAGGAGGTCGACGGTGGATGAACAGTAGCTCGTGGAGGCTGGAGGGGGTCGACGGTGGAGATGAACAGTATCCCGTGGAGTCTCGTTTTGCGGTACGCCACACCCCTCCTGATGAACAGGACCCCCGTTTCGACCGTAGCGCTCCAACACAAGTCTGTTTCGTCCATTTTGCGGTACGCCACACCCCTCCCGATCAACAGGACCCCCGTTTCGACCGTATGAGGTCCGTTTCCTCCGTTTTGCGGTACGCCAGACCCCTCCCGATGAACAGGATCCCGTTTCAAACGTGGCCGGTCGAACACAAGGCCGTTTCCTCCGTTCTGTGGTACGCCAGGCCTCGTTTCCATCGCCTGTTTCGTCCAAGCCCTCCCAATGAACACGATGCATTCCATTGCCTCCCCATGAACACGACGCATTTTGTTGCCTCCCCATGAACATGACGCACTCCGTTGCCTTCCCATGAACACGACGACGACGCTATTTCTCCGTTCTGACACAGCCATGTACACGAGCCCTGGCCATACGTATGCGCGAGTAGGCGTTCAAGACCCCGCCCGTATGTACACATACGTGGCCGTATTTTCTTTCTTGCACCCTAGCCGCTGTACATACGTGTAGATGCTACGTGCGCGCCTCTACTATGACACGTGTGCGCCTCTACATCGACCAGTATATATGTACGTACACGTTCGCGACCAGAATGACAATGCTACGTACGTTTCGACCAGGTGGGTCCCGACTGTCAGGCACTTCCTTGCATGCGAAGATGTAGCTGGTGGGTCCCAGCAGTCAGGGGCAAACGTTTTTTTTTGTGAAATACGATGGCCCGTCTGGTGGGTCCCCGCTATCAGGTGGAGGAATAAATATATTGTGCGTAATAAGGAGGCACTTCCTTGCTGCGGCCATGGACCCAGCTGTCAGCGTCTCCACGCACAGTACTCTTCCGATGGAAGTCGGTCGTTGACCACATTGACCACGCCGCGCCGAGATCACCACGGCGGTGGACGACGGCGAGGCCAAGGAAGGGGACGACGCGGAGCCGGGGAAGACGCGGCAGTGGAAGCCTGCGCAGAGAGGAGTATGAGGGTTCACTGGTTCGGTTGCGGTGTGAGGCTGCCGTCGCCGCAGGGCCTGGCCAGCGGTGGGAATAGTAGGGGCGGTAAGGCCTCCGCGGCAGCACAGCCGGCCACGGGAGGCGGGAGCATGCGGCACGACCGGCGCTGCTTTGGGCGGCTGGAGCAAGAAGACCAGAGGTTGAAGAAGCACTACGGCCGTTGGATGGAGATCGTACGGTCACTGGAGCTAGAATTGTTCATATTGACTAAGTTAACATAGCCCTTCGTCCCCGTCAACTTAGTAGGCCCACAAGTCAGCCTCCCACCAAGGTGGGTCGCAGCTACCCGTGGGAGTATTCATTTTTTTGTATGTAATAAGGACGCACTTCCGGTGGGTCCGAGCTGGCAGCGGGGGGAACGTTTTTTCGCGAAATACGGTGGCCCATCCGGTTGGTCCCAGCAGTCAGGAGGAAACGATTTTTTCGCAAAATACTAGCGGCCCGTCCGGTGGGTCCCCGCTATCAGGTGGAGGAATAATTATTTTCCGCGTAATAAGGAGGCACTTCCTTGCGGCTACCATGGACCCAGCTGTCAACCTCTCCACGTACAGTACTCTTCCGATGGAAGTCGATCGTTGACCACATTGACCACACCGCGTCGAGAGCACCACGGCGATGGACGATGGCGAGGCATAGGAAGGGGACGATGCGGAGCCGGGGAAGACGCGGCAGTGGATGCCCACGCGGAGAGGAGTACGAGCATTCACCGGTTCGGCTGCGGTGTGAGGCTGTCATTTGCCGCAGAATAATAGGGGGTGTGGGTGAGTAGAGGGATGCCCTGGCCAGCGGTGGGAGTAGTAGGGGGCGCTGAGGCCTCCGCGGTAGCACAGCCGGCCACGGGAGGTGGGAGTAGGCGGTCCCGCCGGCGCTGCTTTGGCGGCTGGAGCAAGAAGATTAGAGATTGAAGAAACACGACGGCCGTTGGATTGACATCCAACGGTTACGTCTGCTAGAATCGTTTGTTGACGTATATAATAACTAAAAAAATCTTGCATACGCGTCAACTAAACAGGCCCACAAGTCAGACCACTCCCTCTTTTTTTAATAATTTATATATAGCTCATGGCAACTTCTTATGCAATTTATTGCAGTCGTTTTTTGGGTTGGCTAGGGCCAATTTCGCATATTTCTGTGGGTTCCAAACTATTTTTAATACCGAAATGTCCAGCCAGATTTAAAGTACTTTGAAGATATATTTAAATTAGGTTAATGCCCAGTGAAATAGGAATCTGAAAATGTAATAAAATTCAGAAATTATAAAGTAATCGCCAATTTGTCATCTGTTTTTATATTTACAACCCATTTCATATTACTTTCAAGATTTGCAGGCGTCTCGAAAGAGCTGCAGCCCATCCGGGCATAGAAAAATAAGTAGGCCTGGATTGGGTATTCTTCAGAAAAAATAAACTGGGCTTATTTTCACAAAGAAAAAATAGCTGGGCTGGTCACATGGTGAACATAAAATATAAGCCTGGGCTAGACGGGCCACAACCCAGTTCAAACCCTGTTCCGTCTCAACAATACCAAACAAAAAAAATACTGCTCGAGTAGCTATGTCCCAGGTGTCAGCCGATCTTGTGTTGTTCTCTTGTCTATTGACTATATACGCTGACAATGTCATGGGTCCCAGATGTCAGGAAAACACTAGGAGGAAGCATTTTATTTTTCCATACGCTGACATGGTGGGCCCCTACTGTCATCCTCTCCACGTACTTCTGCTGATTCCTGTTGTTTGTTGACCATGTTGACAACGCAAGAGGGCGGCGCCGCAGCGAGCGCACCAAAGCGCGTGGAGGACGTTGGCGTTAACGATTTAGGAGACGGTGGGGCGGCGATGCCTGCGCTGAGGCGCAGCCAGCCGTGGGAGGCAAAAGCAGGTGGTCCGCCGGCGCTGGTTTGGTTTTGGCGGCTGGAGGAAGACAGGACTGAAGAAACATGACAGACTGTAAAAGTAGCAGGAGTACTTAACAACCTTAACTGAAACCAGCAGGGGTGCTTAACAACCAAAGCTGAAAGCGGTATGAGTACTTATACAGGTTCAACCGTACAAAGCACGCCTCGAACAGTGCTACTTTGCCTACAGTTAACCAAGGGTGAGGCCGCCAAGCCCCAGGACAAGGCCCAGGTGCCACCCCGCGCATCCACAACCTTCTGAAAGCGGCTTCATCTCGCAACGTGGTCAATAAACAGGATATTCGCTTTAGAGCCATGGAAAAGCATGAACATAATCTTCTGTCCTATTCTCCAAGATGGACGGGCCTTCATTATTTGAGACCACCCATGAATAAGTATCTTTTCACCTCCAAGGGGAATTGAGTAGGTCGACATAATCATCATGTTGTGACCAAGCGCAAGTCTGACCCGACCATGGTCAGGCATCTGTATAGGAACAATAGAACTCGGCAGTTCCTGTTTCAAGAAGATCACAGCTGTAAAACTGTGTATAAGCAATAGTTTATGAACAACATATATAACAGAAAACAGCTCGTACCATAAGTTTCTCGACACAGTTGGACCTGTTCAACGAGTGCAGCAGTGGCACACATATCCCACGTGGTCTTCCACCATTAAAACTCCCCACAAGGACCTCAAGACAATCAATAAAGTGTAGGAACTTGTGGATGTCGATCCAGTCAACTTTAGTGCCATTAGTAACAGCCGAGTTATTACAGAGTAACAGAGCAGACTGCTTAACTCTGAAAAAACCTACATGTGTCACCAATTATAAGAAAATATTAGTTAGAAGTAGCATCTTCGTGTGAGATTCGTTGCTACTTCTAAAGTTAAATTGTGATTAGTTAGACAGAATAGGTGGATTAAGAAGTAATCGAGGCAACAAGCAAGAACCAGATACAAAACTAACATGGATGAACAATTGGAACGACATCGGGGTGGAAGATCGCAGTGATGATGAGACAAAGTTCTGCTATTTCCATCAACATTCGTGCGCCAACTTTCAGTCTGTAACACTTGAGAAAGTTTATCCAAGTTCGGCCATAAAAAAGCAGCGATCTTCTTGGTTCATGAACCCAACTCGGAACTTATATCCATGTCTTGTCTTCAATGTGACCATTAAACAAGTGTATTCAATTATGGCAAGGCCGAGCATCTTGAGTACATGTGTTCTGGCAGAGCAAATAATACACTGCAGGAAAAATAATATGAGAACACAGCATGTTCAAAAAAACCCCACCCTCCCGGATAGAAAAGAGGATTCTAGGAACATACTGTGCGCGTTTCAAAATGTTGTGTTAGGATGAGAAGGAACAAGTGTGGCGTCTCGCCAAGGGCGCAGAAACCTGTAGGGTACTCGCACTTCGGGCACTGCAAATGAAACACACTAGATTCAGTAGGAAGAAAAATGCACCAACGGCGGCGGCTGCCATCCTAGGATTACCTGCGACCAAGGGACTTGGGTTTATCGGGGATGGATGAAGAATTCGTACCTGGTTCTCCATGAGAAAACCCTATGCAATTGCCGAGAGGGGGTTTTCTCTGAACAAGCAGACGAGGGAGAAGGGGATTCAGGCCCAGTGAAATATTGCCGCTTCGTCCGTCCAGCTTACTTCTAAAGCTGGAAAGCAGGGGTTTTGATTTGACGGCTCATTGGGCATTACTGCGGCGCTACGACCGGGGTGTGTCTACTGTGAAGTTGTGCACTATAATTTGTGCATATGGCATGTGGACCCCGTTGCCGGTTGCCCCACATATCAGCGAAAGGAAGTAGAAAGACAGGAGTAACTAGTTACACATAAATATATTTTTTGACAGAGAGATACTCCCTCTGTAAAGAAATATACAAATCTTTTATATCATAGACTCACCTTGCCGAGAAATATACTCCCTCTGCAACGCACGGGCATTATGGGGGTTCAGCTGAGAATATAATACTCGGATTTTTTTGAGGGATAAAAGCTGCTTTATTGAAGATTAATAGTCATAGGTATACAAATAATTTCGGGGGTTCCTGTGAGCCAAAGATGGCGTCCACAGGGCAAAGAAGTAGCAGCTTTTGCGAGCACATGCGCTTCAACATTACACTCGCGTTTTTCATGTATGATCTCCATGGTTTGGAACATATTCTTCTTCATCTTGATCTTGTCCATAATAAATTTGTTGGGCCCCAAGTATGCCTCTCTGATATGCTTGACTGTTGCTGAACAATCGGTGCTAATCTGAACTTGTTGCAGGTTTAAGTCAAGAGCCAGAGATAGCCCCTCGCAACATGCCATTGCCTCTAGGATCTCTGGATCAGTAACACTTTCGCACACCAGTGCCGATGCTCCAAGGAAGAAGCCTGTATGATCTCGGCTCACAACTGCCAAGGCTTCCCTTTCACCATTGCGAGATAACACAGCATCAACATTCATCTTCGCCTAACCCACAGCATGAGGAGGACACCACTTCTGCACTGAGCTAGTGCTTCTCGAAACCAGGTTCTGGACTTTGGGCCGCAGGCCGACCCTGCGTGTTTGGGGGCCCATGTGTTCTACCTCAATGCTTTTCATATTGCAAGTGATCGATACAGCGCTGGTTTTAGATGCTGGCGCAAGGCAAATACACAAAATTGAATAAAGCACGACAGTTGTTGGAATGAAATCGAACGACAGTTCCTAACCAGCAATCAGAGTTGCAATTCTATCAACGATATACCATGTGATAAATAATACTATCGTACTACTTATACACACAGGACACTTGTTTCACCATGCCAGATTATTACATCAAAATCTCTCAGAGGATAGATCAGTTAGGAAGTTGTGTGCTGCTAGTGAAGAATTTCAAAGTTGATTTGGACCAGCTCTCCTTGCCGAGAAAGTTCGATTTTGACATTATCCCCTACCACAAGATATGATTTAGATTTGAACCTTGACCATCCTTTAGCATCAATCATCATGCGACCATCCTTTGTACTTACGATATATTGAGCAGGTTCATTCACACCAAGGCTGCGCATGGTAAGAGAAACTTGGCCGCGGTCGCCCGGATTGTTGAACGACTCCCTCGTTGCTCTAGGAATTCTCTGTTTGCAAACAAGAAGACATACCCAAACAGGTAGATCAACATAGTGAATCATGTGAAACAACATGGAAAGAAAAAAGAATGAAGCACTTGGGCGGCCAATGCTTACCAAGAAGGTGGACATGTCAGTTTTTGTAAGGACTTTGGTATATGAAGTGTGAACTGCAGCCCAGTCTGTTGCCGGTGCAACTGCATGGGCCGAAGCAGATGCAAGTGCAAGTGTTGGTGCAGGTGCCGAAGCCGCCGCTGCTACCGGAGATGGTGCTCCTTGTAGAGATGGTGCCGGTGTCGGAGCAGGTGCCGGTGTCGATGCTCGATCCTCCGGTAGATCAGACTAATCCGCTGACGCGGTCGGTGCCCAATCCTCAGCTGGATCAGACTGAGCTGCTGCCGCTGTCAGTGCTAGAGCAACTGTCGGTGCTCGATCTATGCGAGACAGCGGCGATCGTGTCTGGTCTGCTATGATCAGCTTTCTAACTTGACTAGGATCCATGACCGTGATCCAGTTTTTTTATTCATTTCTTTTAAACGCGAGAAGGACTAATTGTGGTGTTTTTGTTAAACCAAACTGCAGTTCATCATAGGGATTCAGCTTGTACTCAGACAACAGACTGATCCAATTTTCTCCAGTAATATAAGTGATGGACAGTGCCTTCATTACTAACACAACATAAGAAGTGAAACCTGCAAAAATAGCCATCGCGGAGCAAACCAAATGGTTTATTCTGTGATGAATGTCACATGGCAAAACCTGCATCGGAAAATTGCAGGAAAAGAAAGAAAACATGACATTAAATCAATAAGATTTAGACAGTAAATCAACAAGATTTACTTGATGTGACACGAGTGAATACTTACCAGGAAATCACTATGTTGAAGTACTAAACAGAAGATTGATCGTCCAACTACACGTGGCATGCAGGGGCCCCGCCTACTCCCACAAGCAGGACAGTCCAAAGGTCGTGACAAATTGTATGGACCGAACATCCATGGGGCTGGAAATCCTGGTGGGTGCGATAAACCCTGCAATGCATACAGATATTGGAGTGTAACCATAATTGATAGACCGTCCTCACAAAAAATATGATATGGATACTTCAAAATATATAGACTGAATTGAGTGGACAGACATTAACATAGACCATTCTCAGGACTAACCACACACCAAAAGCGGCAGTACTAATAAACAATACAGGGTTCACAAACACAAATCAAGTACTGAACAATAGTACTTACTACATACAAGCAAAGTTGCACTAACTAAACTCTGCAGACTATTTTTAGGAGAATGATGTCCCTAGTGAATACATACATACAAACACGTCCCTAGTGAGCCTCTAGTGAGCCTCTAGTTTGTACTTACTACATACATACAAACACAAATCAAGTGAATACATAGACCACAACACGTCCCTAGTGAGCCTCTAGTTGACTAGCTCGTTGATCAAAAGATAGTCATGGTTTCCTGACTATGGACATTGGATGTCATTGATAACGGGATCACATCATTAGGAGAATGATGTGATGGACAAGACCCAATCCTAAGCATAGCTCAAAGATCGTGTAGTTCATTTGCTATAGCTTTTCCGAATGTCAAGTATCATTTCCGTAGACCATGAGATTGTGCAACTCTCGGATACCATAGGAGTGCTTTGGGTGTGCCAAACGTCACAACGTAACTGGGTGACTATAAAGGTACACTACGGGTATCTCCGAAAGTGTCTGTTGGGTTGGCACGAATTGAGACTGGGATTTGTCACTTTGTATAACGGAGAGGTATCTCTGGGCCCACTCGGTAATGCATCATCATAATGAGCTCAATGTGACCAAGTGGTTGATCACGGGATCATGCATTACGGTACGAGTAAAGTGACTTGTCGGTAACAAGATTGAACGAGGTATTGGGATACCGACGATCGAGTCTCGGGCAAGTAATGTATCGATTGACAAAGGGAATTGTATACGGGATTGATTGAATCATCGATATCGTGGTTCATCCGATGAGATCATCGAGGAGCATGTGGGAGCCAACATGGGTATCCAGATCCCGCTGTTGGTTATTGACCGGAGAGTCATCTCAGTCATGTCTGCGTGTCTCCCGAACCCGTAGGGTCTACACACTTATGGTTCGGTGACGCTAGGGTTGTTGAGATATTAGTATACGGTAACCCGAAAGTTGTTCGGAGTCCCGGATGAGACCCCGGACATCACGAGGAGTTTCGGAATGGTCCGGAGGTGAAGATTTATATATAGGAAGTTAAGTTTCGGCCATCGGGAAAGTTTCGGGGGTAATCGATATTGTACCGGGACCACCGGAAGGGTCCCGGGGGTCCACTTGGTGGGGCCACCTATCCCAGAGGGCCCCATGGGCTGAAGTGGGAGGGGAACCAGCCCCTAGTGGGCTGGTGCGCCCCCCCCCATGGGCCTCCCCTGCGCCTAGGGTTGGAAACCCTAGGGGTGGGGGCGCCCCACTTGGCTTGGGGGGCACTCCACCCCCCTTGGCCGCCGCCCCCCTTGGAGATTACATCTCCTAGGTACGGCGCCCCCCTAGGGGTGCTATATATAGTGGGGGGGGGGGAGGACAGCCGCACCCTAGCCCCTGGCGCCTCCCTCTCCCTCCCGTGACACTCCTCCCTCTCCCTGAGCTTGGTGAAGCCCTGCCGAGATCACCGTTGCTTCCACCACCACGGCGTCGTGCTGCTGGATCTTCATCAACTTCTCCTTCCCCCTTGCTGGATCAAGTTAGAGGAGACGTCTTCCCAACTGTACATGTGTTGAATGCGGAGGTGCCGTCCGTTCGGTGCTAGGTCATCGCTGATTTGGATCACGACGAGTACGACTCCATCAACCCCGTTCTCTTGAATGCTTCCGCGCGCGATCTACAAGGGTATGTAGATGCACTCCCCTCTCCCTCATTGCTAGATGACTCCATAGATTGATCTTGGTGACGCATAGAAAATTTTAAAATTCTGCTACGTTCCCCAACATTGGTATTAGAGCTAGGTCTATGCGTAGTTTCTATGCATGAGTAGAACACAAAGCAGTTATGGGCGTCGATATTGTCAATTTACTTGCCGTTACTAGTATTATCTTGATTCCGCGGCATCATGGGATGAAGCGGCCTAGACCGACCTTACACGTACGCTTACGTGAGACTGGTTCCACCGATTGACATGCACTTGTTGCATAAGGTGGCTGGCGGGTGTCCGTCTCTCCCACTTTAGTCGGATCAGATTCGATGAAAAGGGTCCTTATGAAGGGTAAATAGAAATTGGCATATCACGTTGTGGTTTTGGTGTAGGTAAGAAACGTTCTTGCTAGAAACCTATAGCAGCCACGTAAAAACTTGCAACAACAATTAGAGGACGTCTAACTTGTTTTTGCAGCATGTGCCGTGTGATGTGATATGGCCAAAAGGATGTGATGAATGATATATGTGATGTATGATATTGATCATGTTCTTGTAATAGGAATCACGACTTGCACGTCGATCAGTATGACTACCGGCAGGAGCCATAGGAGTTGTCTTTATTTATTTATGACCTGCGTGTCAACATAAACGTCATGTAATTACTTTACTTTATTGCTAAAGCATTAGCCATAGTAGTAGAAGTAATAGATGACGAGACAACTTCAAGAAGACACGATGATGGAGATCATGATGATGAGATCATGGTGTCATGCCGGTGACAACGATGATCATGGAGCCCCGAAGATGGAGATCAAAAGGAGCAAATGATATTGGCCATATCATGTCACTATTTGATTGCATGTGATGTTTATCATGTTTTACATCTTATTTGCTTAGAACAACGGTAGCTTAAATAAGATGATCCCTCGTAATAATTTCAAGAGAGTGTTCCCCCTAACTGTGCACCGTTGCGAAGGTTCGTTGTTTAGAAGCACCACGTGATGATCGGGTGTGATAGATTCTAACGTTCGAATACAACGGGTGTAAGCCAGATTTACACACGCAATACACTTAGGTTGACTTGACGAGCCTAGCATGTACAGACATGGCCTCGGAACACGGAAGACCGAAAGGTCGAGCATGAGTCGTATAGAAGATACGATCAACATGAAGATGTTCGCTGATGTTGACTAGTCCGTCTCACGCGATGATCGGACATGACCTAGTTGACTCGGATCATGTTTCACTTAGATGACTAGAGGTATGTCTATCTGAGTGGGAGTTCATTGAATAATGTGATTAGATGAACTTAATTATCATGAACTTAGTCTAAAATGTTTACACTATGTCTTGTAGATCAAATGGCCCACGCTAATGTTTCCCTCAACTTCAACGCATTCCTAGAGAAAACCAAGCTGAAAGATGATGGCAGCAACTGTACGGACTGGGTCCGGAACCTGAGGATCATCCTCATAGCTGCCAAGAAAGATTATGTCCTAGAAGCACCGCTAGGTGACGCACCCATCCCAGAGAACCAAGACGTTATGAACGCTTGGTAGTCACGTGCTGATGATTACTCCCTCGTTCAGTGCGGCATGCTTTACAGCTTAGAACCGGGGCTCCAAAAGTGTTTTGAGAGACACGGAGCATATGAGATGTTCGAAGAGATGAAAATGGTTTTCCAAGCTCATGCCCGGGTCGAGAGATATGAAGTCTCCGACAAGTTCTTCAGTTGTAAGATGGAGGAAAATAGTTCTGTCAATGAGCACATACTCAAAATGTCTGGGTTGCATAACCACTTGACTCAGCTAGGAGTTAATCTCCCGGATGACGCGGTCATTGACAGAATCCTTCAGTCGCTTCCATCGAGCTACAAGAGCTTTGTGATGAACTTCAATATGCAGGGGATGGAAAAGACCATTCCTGAGGTATATTCAATGCTGAAATCAGCAGAGGTGGAAATCAAAAAGGAACATCAAGTGTTGATGGTGAATAAAACCACTAAGTTCAAGAAAGGCAAGGGTAAAAAGAACTTCAAGAAGGATGACAAGGGAGTTGCCGCGCCCGGTAAGCAAGCTGCCGGGAAGAAGTCAAAGAATGGACCCAAGCCTAAGACTGAGTGTTTTTATTGCAAGGGAAGTGGTCACTAGAAGCGGAACTGCCCAAATACTGAGCGGACAAGAAGGCCGGCAACACTAAAGGTATATGTGATATACATATAATTGATGTGTACCTTACCAGTACTCGTAGTAGATCCTGGGTATTTGATACCGGTGCAGTTGCTCACATTTGTAACTCAAAGCAGGAGATGCGGAATAAGCGGAGACTGGCGAAGGACAAGGTGACGATGCGCGTCGGGAATTGTTCCAAGGTCGATGTGATCACCGTCGGCACGCTGCCTCTACATTTACCTACGGGATTAGTTTTAAACCTCAATAATTGTTATTTAGTGCCAACTTTGAGCATGAACATTGTATCAGGATCTCGTTTAATTCGAGATGGCTACTCATTTCAATCTAAGAATAATAGTTGTTCTATTTATATGAGAGATATGTTTTATGGTCATGCTCCGCTGGTGAATGGTTTATTCTTAATGAATCTCGAGCGTAATGTTACACATATTCATAGTGTGAATACCAAAAGATGTAAGGTTGATAATGATAGTCCCACATACTTGTGGCACTACCGCCTTGGTCACATAGGTGTCAAACGCATGAAGAAGCTCCATGCAGATGGACTTTTGGAGTCTCTTGACTATGAATCATTTGACACGTGCGAACCATGCCTCATGGGTAAAATGACCAAGACTCCGTTCTCAGGAACAATGGAGCGAGCAACCAACTTATTGGAAATCATACATACTGATGTGTGCAGTCCAATGAGTGTTGAGGCTCGCGGTGGCTATAGTTATGTTCTCACCCTCACTGATGACTTGAGTAGATATGGGTATGTCTACTTAATGAAACACAAGTCTGAGACCTTTGAAAAGTTCAAGGAATTTCAGAGTGAGGTTGAGAATCAACGTGACAGGAAAATCAAGTTCTTGCGATTAGATCGTGGGGAAGAATACTTGAGTCACGAATTTGACACACACTTAAGGAAATGTGGAATAGTTTCACAACTCACGCTGCCTAGAACACCTCAGCGTAATGGTGTGTCCGAACATCGTAATCGCACTCTATTGGATATGGTGCGATCTATGATGTCTCTTACCGATTTACCGCTGTCATTTTGGGGCTATGCTTTAGAGACTGCCGCATTCACTTTAAATAGGGCTCCGTCGAAATCCGTTGAGATGACACCGTATGAATTATGGTTTGGGAAGAAACCTAAGCTGTCGTTTCTAAAAGTTTAGGGATGCGATGCTTATGTCAAGAAACTCCAACCTGAAAAGCTCGAACCCAAATCGGAAAAATGCGTCTTCATAGGATACCCTAAAGAAACTATTGGGTATACCTTGTACCTCAGATCCAAAGGCAAGATCTTTGTTGGCAAGAATGGATCATTTCTAGAGAAAGAGTTTCTCTCGAAAGAAATAAGTGGGAGGAAAGTAGAACTCGATGAAGTATTACCTCTTGAACCGATAAGTGGCGCAGCTCAAGAAAATGTTCCAGAGGTGCCTGCACTGACTAGAGAGGAAGTTAATGATGATGATCATGAAACTTCAGATCAAGTTGCTACTGAACTTCGTAGGTCCACAAGGACACGTTCCGCACCAGAGTGGTATGGCAACCCTATCCTGGAAATCATGTTGTTAGACAACAGTGAACCTTCGAACTATGAAGAAGCGATGGCGGGCCCAGATTCCGACAAATGGCTGGAAGCCATGAAATCTGAGATAGGATCCATGTATGAAATCGAAGTATGGACTTTGACTGACTTGCCCGATGATCGGCGAGCCATAGAAAATAAATGGATCTTTAAGAAGAAGACAGACGCGGATGGTAATGTAACCATCTATAAAGCTCGGCTTGTCGCTAAGGGTTATCGACAAGTTCAAGGGGTTGACTACGCTGATACTTTCTCACCCGTAGCGAAGCTGAAGTCCGTCCGAATAATGTTAGCAATTGCCGCATTCTATGATTATGAGATATGGCAAATGGACGTCAAAACGGCATTCCTTAATGGTTTCCTTAAGGAAGAATTGTATATGATGCAGCCGGAAGGTTTTGTCGATCCTAAGAATGCTGACAAGGTGTGCAAGCTCCAACACTCGATTTATGGGCTGGTGCAAGCATCTCGGAGTTGGAACATTCGTTTTGATGAGATGATCAAAGCGTTTGGGTTGATGCAAAGCCTGCATTTACAAGAAAGTGAATTGGAGCTCTGTAGCATTTCTCATATTGTATATGGATGACATACTGTTGATGGGAAATGATATAGAATTCTTGGAAAGCATAAAGGCCTACTTGAACACGTGTTTTTCAATGAAGGATCTTGGAGAAGCTGCTTACATATTAAGCATCAAGATCTATAGAGATAGATCGAGACGCCTCATTGGTCTTTCACGGAGTATGTACCTTGACAAGAAATTGAAGAAGTTCAATATGGATCAGTCAAAGAAGGGGTTCTTGCCTGTATTGCAAGGTACGAGATTGAGCACGGCTCAATGCCCGACCATGGTAGAAGATAGAGAAAAGATGAGTGTCGTCCCCTATGCCTCAGCCATAGGGTCTATCATGTACGCTATGATGTGTACCAGACCTGATGTAAACCTTGTCGTAAGTTTGGTAGGAAGGTACCAGAGTAATCCCGGCATGGAACACTGGACAGCGGTCAAGAATATCCTGAAGTACCTGAAGAGGACTAAGGATATGTTTCTCGTTTATGGAGGTGACGAAGAGCTTGTCGTAAAGGGTTACGTTGATGCTAGCTTCGACACAGATCTGGATGACTCTAAGTCACAAACCGGATACGTGTATATTTTGAATGGTGGGGCAGTAAGCTGGTGCAGTTGCAAGCAAAGCGTTGTGGCGGGATCTACATGTGAAGCGGAGTACATGGCAGCCTCGGAGGCAGCACAAGAGGCAATCTGGGTGAAGGAGTTCATTACCTACCTAGGAGTCATACCCAATGCGTCGGGCCCGATGACTCTCTTCTGTGACAACACTGGAGCTATTGCCCTTGCCAAGGAGCACAGGTTTCACAGGAAGACCAGGCATATCAAGCGTTGCTTCAACTCCATTCGTGAAAGTGTTCAAAATGGAGACATAGATATTTGTAAAGTACATACGGACCTGAATGTGGCAGATCCGTTGACTAAACCTCTCCCTAGAGCAAAACATGATCAACACCAGAACTGCATGGGTGTTCGATTTATCACAATGTAACTAGACTATTGACTCTAGTGCAAGTGGGAGACTGTTGGAAATATGCCCTAGAGGCAATAATAAAATGGTTATTATTATATTTCTTTGTTCATGATAATTGTCTATTGTTCGTGCTATAATTGTGTTATCCGGAAATCGTAATACATGTGTGAATACATAGACCACAACATGTCCCTAGTGAGCCTCTAGTTGACTAGCTCGTTGATCAAAAGATAGTCATGGTTTCCTGACTATGGACATTGGATGTCATTGATAACGGGATCACATCATTAGGAGTATGATGTGATGGACAAGACCCAATCCTAAGCATAGCTCAAAGATCGTGTAGTTCGTTTGCTATAGCTTTTCCGAATGTCAAGTATCATTTCCTTAGACCATGAGATTGTCCAACTCTCGGATCCCGTAGGAGTGCTTTGGGTGTGCCAAACGTCAAAACGTAACTGGGTGACTATAAAGGTACACTACGGGTATCTCCGAAAGTGTCTGTTGGGTTGGCACGAATCGAGACTGGGATTTGTCACTCTGTATAACGGAGAGGTATCTCTGGACCCACTCGGTAATGCATCATCATAATGAGCTCAATGTGACCAAGTGGTTGATCACGGGATCATGCATTACGGTACGAGTAAAGTGACTTGTCGGTAACGGGATTGAACGAGGTATTGGGATACCGACGATCGAGTCTCGAGCAAGTAATGTACCGATTGACAAAGGGAATTGTATACGGGATTGATTGAATCCTCGATATCGTGGTTCATCCGATGAGATCATCGAGGAGCATGTGGGAGACAACATGGGTATCCAGATCCCGCTGTTGGTTATTGACCGGAGAGTCGTCTCGGTCATGTCTGCGTGTCTCCCGAACCCGTAGGGTCTACACACTTAAGGTTTGGTGACGCTAGGGTTGTTGAGATATTAGTATACAGTAACCCGAAAGTTGTTCGGAGTCCCGGATGAGATCCCAGACGTCACGAGGAGTTTCGGAATGGTCCGGAGGTGAAGATTTATATATAGGAAGTTAAGTTTCGGCCATCAGGAAAGTTTCGGGGGTAATCGGTATTGTACCGGGACCATCGGAAGGGTCCCGGGGGTCCACCGGGTGGGGCCACCTATCCTAGAGGGCCCCATGGGCTGAAGTGGGAGGGGAACCAGCCCCTAGTGGGCTGGTGCGCCCCCCCCCATGGTCCCCCCTATGCCTAGGGTTGGAAACCCTAGGGGTGGGGGCGCCCCACTTGGCTTGGGGGGCACTCCACCCCCTTGGCCGCCGCCCCCCTTGGAGATTGCATCTCCTAGGGCCGGCGCCCCCCTAGGGGTCCTATATATAGTGAGGGAGGGAGGACAGCCGCACCCTAGCCCCTGGCGCCTCCCTCTCCCTCCCGTGACACTCCTCCCTCTCCCTGAGCTTGGTGAAGCCCTGCCGAGATCACCGTTGCTTCCACCACCACGCCGTCGTGCTGCTGGATCTTCATCAACTTCTCCTTCCCCTTGCTGGATCAAGTTGGCGGAGACTGAAAGTGCAACTATCCCTAGGTGGTTTTGGTAATTCATAACAACATATAGCTCATTGAGCTAATGCTATTCCAAGATGATTATTTCAGGAAAGCTCAATGATTGGCATGGCATGGATGTGAAAGTGGAACCCTCAAAATGCTAAGGACAAAGGATTGGCTCAAGCTCAAAAGCTCAAGACTCTTCATTTTATATTTTAGTGATCCAAGATCACATTGAGTCTTTAGGAAAAGCCAATACTATCAAGGAGGGATGAGGTGTTGCTTAATGAGCCTCTTGCTTCATGTGCTTAGTGATATGCTCCAAAAACCCTCAACTACTTTCCCATATCCACATTTGACCTAAACCCTAAGCCAAACTCGGTCCTACCGATTCTTCCTATCCGGCGCCACCGAGTTTCACTTGTCATTAGCCACTGCCAAACCCTAGCAATTCGGTCCTACCGATAGGGATCTCGGTCTCACCGAGATGGGGTTGCAAACTCTCTGTTTCCCTTTCGTAACTTTTCGGTCTCACTGAAAGAGCGAATCGGTCCCACCGAGATTGCAATGTAAATTCGGTGTTTCCCCTTTGTAACTTTTCGGTCTCACCGAAAGAGCAAATCGGTCCCACCGAGTTTGCCTGACCAACTCTCTAGTTAGCTAATTACCAAATTCGGTCTCACCGAGTTTGTGTAATCGGTCTCACCGAGATTACGTTATGCCCAAACCCTAACCATATCGGTCCTACCGAGTTGCATGTCAGTCCCACCGAAAATCTCTAACGGTCACTAGGTTTACATTTTCGGTCCGACCGAGTTTATTGATTCGGTCCCACCGAGATTGCAAAACTGTGTAACGGTTGGATTTTGTGTGGAGGCTATATATACCCCTCCATCTCCTTCTCATTCGAGAAGAGAGCCATCAGAACACATACACCATTCCAACTCGTATGTTCTAAGAGAGAACCGCCTACTCATGTGTTGAGACCAAGATATTCCATTCCTACCATATGAATCTTGATCTCTAGCTTTCCCAAGTTGCTTTCCACTCAAATCTTCGTTCCACCAAATCCAAATCCTATGAGAGAGAGTTGAGTGTTGGGGAGACTATCATTTGAAGCACAAGAGCAAGGAGTTCATTACCTACACACCATTTGTTACTTCTTGGATAGTGGTGTCTCCTAGATTGGCTAGGTGTCACTTGGGAGCCTCCGACAAGATTGTGGAGTTGAACCAATGAGTTTGTAAGGGCAAGGAGATCGCCTACTTCGTGAAGATCTACCGCTAGTGAGGCAAGTCCTGTGTGGGCGATGGCCATGGTGGGATAGACAAGGTTGCTTCTTCGTGGACCCTTTGTGGGTGGTTGCTTCTTCGTGGACCCTTCGTGGGTGGAGCCCTGTGTCGACTCGCGCAACCGTTACCCTTGGGCGGAGCCCTGTGTGGACTCGCGCAACCGTTACCCTTCGTGGGTTGAAGTCTCCATCAACGTGGATGTAGGATAGCACCACCTATCCGAACCACGGGAAAAACATCTGTGTCTCCAATTGCGTTTGAATTCTCCAAACCCTTCCCTTTACATTCTTGCAAGTTGCATGCTTTACTTTCCGCTGCCTATATACTCTTTGCATGCTTGCTTGAATTATGTGATGATTGCTTGACTTGTCCTAAATTAGCTAAAATCTGCCAAGAACTAAAATTGGGAAAAGGTTAAGTTTTTATTTGGTCAAGTAGTCTAATCACCCCCCTCTAGACATACTTTCGATCCTACAAGTGGTATCAGAGCTTTGGTCTCCATTTGCTTTGATCTCCATAGCTTTTGGTGGTCATAGCCTTGGTTTCACAACCTAGGGGAGTATGGCATCTAGCGAGGGAAATTATCACCGTAGAGGTCCCTACTTTGATGGTACAAATTTTGCTAGTTGGAAGCATAAAATGAAAATGCATATTCTTGGACATAAACCCGCCATTTGGGCTATTGTGTGTGTTGGTTTGCAAGGTGACTTCTTTGATGGGAGAGAACCAAACCGTGAAGCTACCGCGGATGAGTTGAAGATGTTGCAATACAATGCTCAAGCTTGTCATATTCTCTTCAATCGATTGTGCCCCGAAGAATTCAACAAAATCAGCCGTCTTGAGAATGCGAAGGAAATTTGGGACACTTTGATTGATATGCACGAAGGTACCGACTCCGTCAAGGAATCCAAGTTGGATGTGCTTCAAAGCCAACTTGACAAGTTCAAAATGAAGGATGGTGAAGGTGTCGCCGAAATGTACTCTAGGCTTGCTCTCATCACAAATGAGATTGCCGGCTTAGGAAGTGAAGAGATGACCGATAGATTCATCATCAAGAAGATTCTAAGAGCCTTGGATGGAAAATATGATACCGTGTGCACATTGATCCAAATGATGCCCAATTACAAAGATCTCAAGCCAAGAGGAACTTCACAACAAATCAAGTGGTGCCTATAAAGCCTCATGTGAAGCCCCTACATCATCAAGTGAGAAACAAGACTTCAATGAAGAATTGAGCTTAATGGTGAAGAACTTCAACAAGTTCTACAAGAGTAGAAGCAAAGATAGAAGCTCCAAGTCAAGGTCCTACAATGACAAAAGATCTTCTAGTCGAGAGCGAAACTGCTACAATTGTGGAAGACCCGGACACTATTCCAATGAGTGTACGGCTCCCTACAAGAGAAGAGAAGATTCTCCAAAAAGAAGAAGCAAAGAATCACCACCAAGAGAGAGAAGGAGTAGAGATGATCGTTATGATCGAAGATACTCACGGAGAAGCAAGGATTCGGAAAGGAAGGAAAAATCATCAAGAAGCTACACAAGACGAAGACATCAAGCTCATGTTGGTGAATGGGTATCCGGCTCCGACTCCGACAGCCACTCCGAGAGAAGTTATCACTCCGACTCCGAAGATACTCAAGATGAAGGTGTTGCCGGTCTAGCACTTGTGTCAACCAACTCCTACGACATATTTGACTCACCAAATGAAGGAATTGGAAGATGCTTCATGTCCAAAGGTCCTAAGGTAACACACCCCGAGTATGTTGATTTCAATAGTGATTAAGATGACTTATTAGGTGATGATTTGCTTGTTGACAACTCTAGTGATGAATACTATGATGAAATGCAAATTAAACATGCTAATCAAGATAAAACGAATGACAATGATAAGGAGAAGATTGAGGCCCTAACTAAAGAACTAAACACTCTTAAGTTAGCTCATGAAACCATCTTCGAAGATCATCGAGAACTTTTAAGAGCTCATGAGAAATTACGCTTTGAAAAGCTCAATCTTGAGCAAGAGCATGAGTTCTTAAAAGCAATCAATGATGATCTCCGCAAGAAAAGTTCTTCTTACATTGCCAAGCGTTTACTCTTATCCACTTACATGCCTCAAGTCAAGTCTAGTAACAAGAACAAGAAAGATTCTTCCTCTAGCAGTAACAATGATCATGCTAAATCCAATATTGTTGCTTCTAGTAGCTCTCTTGATTCCACTAATGATTCTCTTAGCCAAGTTACACTTGAGCAAGAAAATAGCTTATTGAACGGAATTATAGAGAAAGGAGTGTACAAAAGCCTTGCCAGGAGTAAGCAATTCGAGGAAATTGTGCGCAAGCAAGGAATGCACCGGAAGAATCAAGGTGTTGGTTTTGAACGAAAGTTCAATGCCAATGGAGTTGAGTGGGAAGAAGATCGATACCCCAAGACAAAGTTTATTCCTCAACAAGAGAAGTATGATTCTTCTTTCAAGGGGACACAAGCTCAAGATGATCTTCCACCACAAGACTACAAGCAAAAAGGCAAGGACAAGCTTCAAGAGGACATTGATGCATTTGAAGAAGCTCCAAAGACCTTAGTCAAGTGGATTCCCAAGACTACTTCAAGTTCCACTTCATCAAGTACGACTACAACTCCAAGGATTCCCATCAAGATGGTGTGGATCCAAAAGAAGAAGAACTAGAGAGTTCTTGAGGGTGACTCCGCCAACATACTTCACTCTTATCGTTTTGGCAAGAACAAGTGCAATCAACTTCCACATCTTGCACTAGTTCAAGGAGTCACAAACCCTCTTGTTGGTAAGACAAGGGACAAGGTAATCTAAAAGTTTTCATGGACATCATCTTTGTGTGCATCACTCTATGTCTATGGATATCCTTGTTTGTTCCTTGTGGGACTAACCCATGTAGGTATTGAAAGTGCAATTCACTCAAATGGATAGCTCCAAGAGATCTACACATCTTCAATATCTACATGAAGTCATCATCGACAAAACCCAAGGTTAGTTCATCCCTCTTAGGGGGGATATCACATCTAGGGGGAGCTTTACTCTAAGACTGAGCCAAAGCAACTCTAAAGATGTGAACACAACAATGCTTTATGTAAAAGTGGTAACCCCACTTGAGCTTAAACGATGAGTATGACCTATGATCAAGTGTTCTCACTTGACTCCTAAGTCAATATACTCATATATAGATGACCTAGTCATCGCAAATTGCTTGATAGATGCTAGAATTGGTTGTGCATGTCTTGCCACATATTTCATTTGCCATCTTATTGTGTGAGCATGCTGGTTGCATATTTTACTCATTCGAGGACATCCACTTGTTGTTTTGATCGTTTGGTTTTATCTTCTTTTGCCAAGTGGATGGACAAGAATGCCTAAGAACCTCCTCTAGCTATCTATGCTTTTCTCGTCTCAAACTCTATTCATGCTGCATCACAAAATTTGATCAATTCAGATTCGAACCACTCTGTGTGAGGAGCGCTCGGAGTCCCCGATTCGTCATAGACTTAAACTTCCAAAACCTCTTTATGATTCTCGGTCTGACCGATACTCCACTTTCGGTCCTACCAAGATCATTAAGTTGATCTAGGTTTTCGATCTCGGTGCAACCGATTTGAACCTTTCGGTCACATCGAGTTTCAGTAACTGCTGCAGTTATGAATCTTGGTGCCACCGAGTTGTTCCACTCGGTCACACCGACAGGGTCGGGCTATATATAGTCACGGGCAAAATTTGGAAATTTCTCCGAACCCCTTCGCCCGCGCGATAGCCTGCTCTGCCCTCATGGTCTCCGGATCGTCTTCTCGCCGCCAGCCGCCTCCAGTCACTGGTCTCCGTCGCCGTCAACGGGAATTCTGCCCCGCCGTTGCCGCCGTAGCAAGTCTCCACCGAACTAGGGTATGGACTTGATCACAGTGCTATTCCCCGTCCAATTCCTAGCACATTGTGTTCTTCATGATTCTTGCCACGATTGAAACACTCCTATCTAGTCAATGCGCCCGTAGATTAGCTTTGATTTGAAAATTTTAGGGTTATGTTTCCGCCGAAACCATCTCGGACCCACCGAGTTGAAAAATTCGGTCCCACCGATTTGGCTTATGCCATTGCACAAGTGAGACTCGGTCTGACCGAGAATTACTTATCGGTGTGACCGATTTTGGAACACAGTGAAACCCTAGCAGTCTCGGTGCCACCGAACTGTGACTCGGTCCAACCGAGTTCACCAGTTCAGGTGCCAAAACTGCTTCGGTATCACCGAGTTTAAAAATCGGTAGATCCGAGATGATTTCAGTGGGAAACTAAAACTAAGTTTTTGGATCATTCTTTTGCAAAAATCTCTGCATTTTGTGATGCTCATCCACTCTATCTCTTCTATAAACTATTCACAGGGTCAGCAGTCAGTTGCAGCATGTCTGTTCAAAGTGATAGCCAAAATATGTCAGAGCAGCAGGTGCACATGAGTGAGGGCACTAGTCCCTCCAGCTCTTCTGATGAAGGCAGCAGGAGCACTCCTAGCAATTTGCCAAAGTCTGCCACGAGATAGAGGAAGAAGAGGACTTCAGATTCCGAAGATGAGGACTATGTGGCAGAGGAAGAGGCCACTTCCAAGAGAGTTGAGCCAGCTCAAGGCACAAAGCCAGGGCTGAAAATCAAAAGGCCAGCAGGCAGGCAGCCAATGTCAAAGGCCAGAATGTCAACTGAGAAGCCCATAGAGCCAGTTGCAGCTGAGGGCAAGAAAAGAAAGGAAAGGGTGAAGAAGACTGTGGCTAGAGTGCTTGGCAAAGCTTCCATCATGGAAGAGGAAGAAGAAGAAGAGGTAGCTGCACCAGCGCCCAAGGCACCCAAGCTAATGGGAGATGCCATAAAATCAGGGGGAGCTGCTTCCAAGGCCAAGTCAGCTCCAAAGCCAAAGCCAAAGAGGAACACAAGAAGCATTCCTGCAGCTGAGAAGAACAAGGCCCCAGTGCCTGAGACTGTTGCTGAATAAGAGGATGAAGAGCAAATTCTGAGAAAGCTAAAGCCCAAGATCCCAGACCACAACGATGCTCATCTTGTGGCTGAGGACATGAAGCTCGGGAGAGATTCAGGGCTGAGGAAGTGGAGAGAAGCAGACCCATATGCTTCAAGGAGAAGGACAGCAGTTGACTACAGGTTTCACACCAAGGAGCAGCAGGATTTCTATGAGACTGTTTTGCTAGATAAGAAGCCAATTGTCTGTGACATAAGATGGGTCGACTGGACCTACATGAGGGAGAAGGAGGAACACTACCCAGGAGTATATGACAGCTTTAATGCTTGTGGAGTTGCTGACTTTGTTGGGCAGAAGCTCACAAAGTGGAACGAGGAACTGATCATGCAATTCTACTCCACGGCACACTTTTATCCAGATGGGAGGATCACATGTATGTCTGAGGGTACAAGGTACCAATCCACTATTGAGGAATGGGCAAAGTTGATTAATGCCCGAGAGGAGCATGATGATGACATGGACATATATGCCAAGAAGAAGATGGACCACAACTCAATGTCCAATATGTACAAGGAGATTCCAAATGAAGCACTTGATACTTTCAAGTTTGGCTCAGTGCATTATCTTCTGTCAGGTCTACCTACGAACAATTGGATACTAAGGCACACCTTACTGCCCAAGTCTGGAGATCACAAGATGATCAGAGGCCATGCTATCAACTTGCTACATGTGTTTGATGTGCCTCAGAAGTTCAAGGTGATGAGCCTCATAGTGGAAACAATCAAGAGGACTGCAGCAGATCAGAAGAGGAGTTGCGGCTATGCCCCTCAAATTCAGGAGCTCATCAACTCCAAGATGGGCACGGGCATATAGTTATTGGACAAGGAACATTTGCCCATCCGTCCAGATTTTGAGGACAATCAAGTTGTCATGACTGAGAACGAGCCGTCATCTGCCCAAGCATACGCAAAGAAGGAGAAGGCGAGGAAGGAGAAAGCTGCCAAGATGCCTACTCAAGAGGAGGCATCTGAGTATTTCTTGAAGACTAAACAAGAGCAGCTTGGTTACTTGATTGCATCCACGCTGAGGATTGAGCAAAGTCTAGCCACCCTCACTCAGAATCAGCAGAGCCTAGAGAGAATCATGGAACAGAAGTTCTATGACTTGGATGTGAAATTAACGGAAGTTCAGTCTGCAGTAGAGCAGCTCCAGGAGGACATGCAGGAGAGGAGAGGCAGGACTACCACTCATGCCTTTGCCAGAGTGCCAAGAGGTCCGAGGTCATCTGCCGTGCCAGTTGCTAACACAAGAGCCACCACCTCAGCACCAGCCACAGCCTCGGTTCCACCAGCTCCAGCATCTACTTCAGCTCCAACTCCAGCGTCTACTTCAGCATCAACCGAAGCCTTCGTCCTTGGAGTGATCCGGACTCCACCACCACCAGAAGATCAAGCCTGAGCGTCGATCTAGCACTATGAATTTTCTAGGAACTTTTTGGTAACTTGTTGCCAAAGGGGGAGAAGATGTCTAGATCATAGGCTTTGAGAGAGAGTGTGTTGCTTTTTTCTCTCTTGCTTTATTCGGTGGTTTTTCGAACTTGTTTGCTTTTGAGTGCTTAAGATACTATGCTTGTGAGACATTGATGATCATGTGTTTGATCATAAGCTACACTTAATGTTTGCTTAATATTATCATCTTATCTATCTTATGTGATCATTCACTATTCTTGGTGATGAGTGCATGTATTTCATTCTTATCATTTTAAGCGCTCCACGAAGATGTATGTGACATGGAAGAGTAACCCATGACTCTAACTCTTTGTGCATTTGCAGTCCAAAGCAAATTTTAAATGGAAGAGTAACCCATGGAGATTGAAAGTGCAACTATCCCTAGGTGGTTTTGGTAATTCATAAAAACATATAGCTCATTGAGCTAATGCTATTCCAAGATGATTATTTCAGGAAAGCTCAATGATTGGCATGGCATGGATGTGAAAGTGGAACCCTCAAAATGCTAAGGACAAAGGATTGGCTCAAGCTCAAAAGCTCAAGACTCTTCATTTTATATTTTAGTGATCCAAGATCACATTGAGTCTTTAGGAAAAGCCAATACTATCAAGGAGGGATGAGGTGTTGCTTAATGAGCCTCTTGCTTCATGTGCTTAGTGATATGCTCCAAAAACCCTCAACTACTTTCCCATATCCACATTTGACCTAAACCCTAAGCCAAACTCGGTCCTACCGATTCTTCCTATCCGGCGCCACCGAGTTTCACTTGTCATTATCCACTGCCAAACCCTAGCAATTCGGTCCTACCGATAGGGATCTCGGTCTCACCGAGATGGGGTTGCAAACTCTCTGTTTCCCTTTCGTAACTTTTCGGTCTCACCGAAAGAGCGAATTGGTCACACCGAGATTGCAATGTAAATTCAGTGTTTCCCCTTTGTAACTTTTCGGTCTCACCGAAAGAGCAAATCGGTCCCACCGAGTTTGCCTGACCAACTCTCTGGTTAGCTAATTACCAAATTCGGTCTCACCGAGTTTGTGTAATCGGTCTCACCGAGATTACGTTATGCCCAAACCCTAACCATATCGGTCCTACGGAGTTGCATGTCAGTCCCACCGAAAATCTCTAACGGTCACTAGGTTTACATTTTCGGTCCGACCGAGTTTATTGATTCGGTCCCACCGAGATTGGAAAACTGTGTAACGGTTGGATTTTGTGTGGAGGCTATATATACCCCTCCACCTCCTTCTCATTCAAAAAGAGAGCCATCAGAACACATACACCATTCCAACTCATATGTTCTGAGAGAGAACCACCTACTCATGTGTTGAGACCAAGATATTCCATTCCTACCATATGAATCTTGATCTCTAGCCTTCCCAAGTTTCTTTCCACTCAAATCTTCTTTCCACCAAATCCAAAACCTATGAGAGGGAGTTGAGTGTTGGGGAGACTATCATTTGAAGCACAAGAGCAAGGAGTTCATTACCTACACACCATTTGTTACTTCTTGGAGAGTGGTGTCTCCTAGATTGGCTAGGTGTCACTTGGGAGCCTCCGACAAGATTGTGGAGTTGAACCAAGGAGTTTGTAAGGGCAAGGAGATCGCCTACTTCGTGAAGATCTACCGCTAGTGAGGCAAGTCCTGTGTGGGCGATGGCCATGGTGGGATAGACAAGGTTGCTTCTTCGTGGACCCTTTGTGGGTGGTTGCTTCTTCGTGGACCCTTCGTGGGTGGAGCCCTGTGTGGACTCGCGCAACCGTTACCCTTGGGTGGAGCCCTGTGTGGACTCGCGCAACCGTTACCCTTCGTGGGTTGAAGTCTCCATCAACGTGGATGTAGGATAGCACCACCTATCCGAACCACGGGAAAAACATCCGTGTCTCCAATTGCGTTTGAATTCTCCAAACCCTTCCCTTTACATTCTTGCAAGTTGCATGCTTTACTTTCCGCTGCCTATATACTCTTTGCATGCTTGCTTGAATTATGTGATGATTGCTTGACTTGTCCTAAATTAGCTAAAATCTGCCAAGAACTAAAATTGGGAAAAGGTTAAGTTTTTATTTGGTCAAGTAGTCTAATCACCCCCCTCTAGACATACTTTCGATCCTACAGAGACGTCTTCCCAACCATACATGTGTTGAATGCAGAGGTGCCGTCCGTTCGGCGCTAGGTCATCGCTGATTTGGATCACGACGAGTACGACTCCATCAACCCCGTTCTCTTGAACGCTTCCGCGCGTGATCTACAAGGGTATGTAGATGCACTCCCCTCTCCCTCGTTGCTAGATGACTCCATAGATTGATCTTGGTGATGCGTAGAAAATTTTAAAATTCTGCTACGTTCCCCAACAGTGGTATTAGAGCTAGGTCTATGCGTAGTTTCTATGCACGAGTAGATACCAAAGCAGTTGTGGGCGTCGATATTGTCAATTTACTTGCCGTTACTAGTCTTATCTTGATTCGGCGGCATCGTGGGATGAAGCGTCCAAGAACGACCTTACACATACGCTTACGTGAGACTGGTTCCACCGATTGACATGCACTTGTTGCATAAGGTGGCTGGTGGGTGTCTGTCTCTCCCACTTTAGTCGGATCAGATTCGATGAAAAGGGTCCTTATGAAGGGTAAATAGAAATTGGCATATCACATTGTGGTTTTGGCGTAGGTAAGAAACGTTCTTGCTAGAAACCTATAGTAGCCACGTAAAAACTTGCAACAACAATTAGAGGACGTCTAACTTGTTTTTGCAGCATGTGTCGTGTGATGTGATATGGCCAAAAGGATGTGATGAATGATATATGTGATGTATGATATTGATCATGTTCTTGTAATAGGAATCACGACTTGCACGTCGATGAGTATGACAACCGGCAGGAGCCATAGGAGTTGTCTTTATTTATTTATGACCTACGTGTCAACATAAACGTCATGTAATTACTTTACTTTATTGCTAAAGCGTTAGCCATAGTAGTAGAAGTAATAGATGACGAGACAACTTCAAGAAGACACGATGATGGAGATCATGATGATGGAGATCATGGTGTCATGCCGGTGACAACGATGATCATGGATCCCCGAAGATGGAGATCAAAAGGAGCAAATGATATTGGCCATATCATGTCACTATTTGATAGCATGTGATGTTTATCATGTTTTACATCTTATTTGCTTAGAATGACGGTAGCTTAAATAAGATGATCCCTCGTAATAATTTCAAGAAAGTGTTCCCCCTAACTGTGCACCGTTGCGAAGGTTCGTTGTTTCGAAGCACCACGTGACGATCGGGTGTGATAGATTCTAACGTTCGAATACAACGGGTGTAAGCCAGATTTACACACGCAATACACTTAGGTTGACTTGACGAGCCTAGCATGTTCAGACATGGCCTCGGAACACGGAAGACCGAAAGGTCGAGCATGAGTCATATAGAAGATACGATCAACATGAAGATGTTCACCGATGTTGACTAGTCCGTCTCACGTGATGATCAGACACGGCCTAGTTGACTCGGATCATGTTTCACTTAGATGACTGGAGGTATGTCTATCTGAGTGGGAGTTCATTGAATAATTTGATTAGATGAACTTAATTATCATGAACTTAGTCTAAAATCTTTACACTATGTCTTGTAGATCAAATGGCCCACGCTAATGTTGCCCTCAACTTCAACGCGTTCCTAGAGAAAACCAAGCTGAAAGATGATGGCAGCAACTATACGGACTGGGTCCAGAACCTGAGGAACATCCTCATAGCTGCCAAGAAAGATTATGTCCTAGAAGCACCGCTAGGTGACGCACCCATCCCAGAGAACCAAGACGTTATGAACGCTTGGCAGTCACGTGCTGATGATTACTCCCTCGTTCAGTGCGGCATGCTTTACAGCTTAGAACCGGGGCTCCAAAAGCGTTTTGAGAGACACGGAGCATATGAGATGTTCGAAGAGCTGAAAATGGTTTTCCAAGCTCATGCCCGGGTCGAGAGATATGAAGTCTCTGACAAGTTCTTTAGTTGTAAGGTGGAGGAAAATAGTTCTGTCAGTGAGCACATACTCAAAATGTCTTGGTTGCATAACCGCTTGACTCAGCTGGGAGTTAATCTCCCGAATGACGCGGTCATTGACAGAATCCTTCAGTCGCTTCCACCGAGCTACAAGAGCTTTGTGATGAACTTCAATATGGAGGGGATGGAAAAGACCATTCCTGAGGTATATTCAATGCTGAAATCAGCGGAGGTGGAAATCAAAAAGGAACATCAAGTGTTGATGGTGAATAAAACCACTAAGTTCAAGAAAGGCAAGGGTAAAAAGAACTTCAAGAAGGACGACAAGGGAGTTGCCGCGCCCGGTAAGCAAGCTGCCGGGAAGAAGTCAAAGAATGGACCCAAGCCTGAGACTGAGTGTTTTTATTGCAAGGGAAGTGGTCACTGGAAGCGGAACTGCCCCAAATACTTAGCGGACAAGAAGGCCGGCAACACTAAAGGTATATGTGATATACATGTAATTGATGTGTACCTTACCAGTACTCATAGTAGATCCTGGGTATTTGATACCGGTGCGGTTGCTCACATTTGTAACTCAAAGCAGGAGCTGCAGAATAAGCGGAGACTGGCGAAGGACGAGGTGACGATGCGCGTCGGGAATGGTTCCAAGGTCGATGTGATCACCGTCGGCACGCTGCCTCTACATTTACCTACGGGATTAGTTTTAAACCTCAATAATTGTTATTTAGTGCCAGCTTTGACCATGAACATTGTATCAGGATCTCGTTTAATTCGAGATGGCTACTCATTTCAATCTGAGAATAATGGTTGTTCTATTTATATGAGAGATATGTTTTATGGTCATGCTCCGCTGGTGAATGGTTTATTCTTAATGAATCTCGAGCGTGATGTTACACATATTCATAGTGTGAATACCAAAAGATGTAAGGTTGATAATGATAGTCCCATATACTTGTGGCACTGCCGCCTTGGTCACATAGGTGTCAAACGCATGAAGAAGCTCCATGCAGATGGACTTTTGGAGTCTCTTGATTACGAATCATTTGACACGTGCGAACCATGCCTCATGGGTAAAATGACCAAGACTCCGTTCTCAGGAACAATGGAGCGAGCAACCAACTTATTGGAAATCATACATACTGATGTGTGCGGTCCAATGAGTGTTGAGGCTCGCGGTGGCTATAGTTATGTTCTCACCCTCACTGATGACTTGAGTAGATATGGGTATGTCTACTTAATGAAACACAAGTCTGAGACCTTTGAAAAGTTCAAGGAATTTTAGAGTGAGGTTGAGAATGAACGTGACAGGAAAATCAAGTTCTTGTGATCAGATCGTGGGGAAGAATACTTGAGTCACGAATTTGGCACACACTTAAGGAAATGTGGAATAGTTTCACAACTCACGCCGCCTAGAACACCTCAGCGTAATGGTGTGTCCGAACATCGTAATCGCACTCTATTGGATATGGTGCGATCTATGATGTCTCTTACCGATTTACCGTTGTCATTTTGGGGCTATGCTTTAGAGACTGCCGCATTCACTTTAAATAGGGCTCCGTCGAAATCCGTTGAGATGACATCGTATGAATTATGGTTTGGGAAGAAACCTAAGCTGTCGTTTCTAAAAGTTTGAGGATGCGATGCTTATGTCAAGAAACTTCAACCTGAAAAGCTCGAACCCAAATCGGAAAAATGTGTCTTCATAGGATACCCTAAAGAAACTATTGGGTATACCTTCTACCTCAGATCCGAAGGCAAGATCTTTGTTGGCAAGCATGGATCCTTTCTAGAGAAAGAGTTTCTCTCGAAAGAAATAAGTGGGAGGAAAGTAGAACTCGATGAAGTATTACCTCTTGACCCGGTAAGTGGCGCAGCTCAAGAAAATGTTCCTGAGGTGCCTGCACCGACTAGAGAGGAAGTTAATGATGTTGATCATGAAACTTCAGATCAAGTTGCTACTGAACTTCGTAGGTCCACAAGGACACCTTCCGCACCAGAGTGGTATGGCAACCCTGTCCTGGAAATCATGTTGTTAGACAACAGTGAACCTTCGAACTATGAAGAAGCGATGGCGGGCCCAGATTCCGACAAATGGCTGGAAGCCATGAAATCCGAGATAGGATCCATGTATGAAATCGAAGTATGGACTTTGGCTGAATTGCCCGATGATCGGCGAGCCATAGAAAATAAATGGATCTTTAAGAAGAAGACAGACGCAGATGGTAATGTAACCATCTATAAAGCTCGGCTTGTTGCTAAGGGTTATCGACAAGTTCAAGGGGTTGACTATGCTGATACTTTCTCACCTGTAGCAAAGCTGAAGTCCGTCCGAATAATGTTAGCAATTGCTGCATTCTATGATTATGAGATATGGCAAATGGACGTCAAAACGGCATTCCTTAATGGTTTCCTTAAGGAAGAATTGTATATGATGCAGCCAGAAGGTTTTGTCGATCCTAAGAATGCTGAAAAGGTGTGCAAGCTCGAACGCTCGATTTATGGGCTGGTGCAAGCATCTCGGAGTTGGAACATTCGTTTTGATGAGATGATCAAAGCGTTTGGGTTTACGCAAAGCCTGCATTTACAAGAAAGTGAGTGGGAGCTTTGTAGCATTTCTCATATTGTATGTGGATGACATACTGTTGATGGGAAAGGATATAGAATTCTTGGAAAGCATAAAGGCCTACTTGAACACGTGTTTTTCAATGAAGGATCTTGGAGAAGCTTCTTACATATTAGGCATCAAGATCTATAGAGATAGATCGAGACTCCTCATTGCTCTTTCACGGAGTATGTACCTTGACAAGAAATTGAAGAAGTTCAATATGGATCAGTCAAAGAAGGGGTTCTTGCCTGTATTGCAAGGTACGAGATTGAGCACGGCTCAATGCCCGACCACGGCAGAAGATAGAGAAAAGATGAGTGTCGTCCCCTATGCCTCAGCCATAGGGTCTATCATGTATGCTATGTTGTGTACCAGACCTAATGTAAACCTTGCCGTAAGTTTGGTAGGAAGGTACCAAAGTAATCCCGGCATGGAACACTGGACAGCGGTCAAGAATATCCTGAAGTACCTGAAGAGGACTAAGGATATGTTTCTCATTTATGGAGGTGGCGAAGAGCTCGTCGTAAAGGGTTACGTCGATGCTAGCTTCGACACAGATCTGGATGACTCTAAGTCACAAACCGGATACGTGTATATTTTGAATGGTGGGGCAGTAAGCTGGTGCAGTTGCAAGCAAAGTGTTGTGGCGGGATCGACATGTGAAGCGGAGTACATGGCAGCCTCGGAGGCAGCACAAGAGGCAATCTGGGTGAAGGAGTTCATTACCGACCTAGGAGTCATACCCAATGCGTCGGGCCCGATGACTCTCTTCTGTGACAACACTGGAGCTATTGCCCTTGCCAAGGAGCCCAGGTTTCACAGGAAGACCAGGCATATCAAGCGTCGCTTCAACTCCATTCATGAAAGTGTTCAAAATGGAGACATAGATATTTGTAAAGTACATACAGACCTGAATGTGGCAGATCCTTTGACTAAACCTCTCCCTAGAGCAAAACATGATCAACACCAGAACTGCATGGGTGTTCGATTCATCACAATGTAACTAGACTATTGACTCTGGTGCAAGTGGGAGACTGTTGGAAATATGCCCTAGAGGAAATAATAAAATGGTTATTTTATATTTCTTTGTTCATGATAATTGTCTATTGTTCATGCTATAATTGTGTTATCCGGAAATCGTAATACATGTGTGAATACATAGACCACAACACGTCCCTAGTGAGCCTCTAGTTGACTAGCTCATTGATCAAAAGATAGTCATGGTTTCCTGACTATGGACATTGGATGTCATTGACAACGGGATCACATCATTAGGAGAATGATGTGATGGACAAGACCCAATCCTAAGCATAGCTCAAAGATCGTGTAGTTCGTTTGCTACAGCTTTTCTGAATGTCAAGTATCATTTCCTTAGACCATGAGATTGTGCAACTCCTGGATACCGTAGGAGTGCTTTGGGTGTGCCAAACGTCACAACGTAACTGGGTGACTATAAAGGTACACTACGGGTATCTCCGAAAGTGTCTATTGGGTTGGCACGAATCGAGATTGGGATTTGTCACTCCGTATGACGGAGAGGTATCTCTGGGCCCACTCGGTAATGCATCATCATAATGAGCTCAATGTGACCAAGTGGTTGATCACGGGATCATGCATTACGGTACGAGTAAAGTGACTTGCCGGTAACGAGATTGAACGAGGTATCGGGATACCGACGATCGAGTCTCGGGCAAGTAACGTACCGATTGACAAAGGGAATTGTATACGGGATTGATTGAATCCTCAATATCATGGTTCATCCGATGAGATCATCGAGGAGCATGTGGGAGCCAACATGGGTATCCAGATCCCGCTGTTGGTTATTGACCGGAGAGTCGTCTCGGTCATGTATGCGTGTCTCCCGAACTCGTAGGGTCTACACACTTAAGGTTCGGTGATGCTAGGGTTGTTGAGATATTAGTATACGGTAACCCGAAAGTTGTTCGGAGTCCCGGATGAGATACCGAACGTCACGAGGAGTTTCGGAATGGTCCGGAGGTGAAGATTTATATATAGGAAGTTAAGTTTCGACCATCGGGAAAGTTTTGGGGGTAATCGGTATTGTACCGGGACCACCGGAAGGGTCCCGGTGGTCCACCGGGTGGGGCCACCTATCCCGGAGGGCCCCATGGGCTGAAGTGGGAGGGAAACCAGCCCCTAGTGGGCTGGTGCGCCCCCCCATGGGCCTCCCCTGCGCCTAGGGTTAGAAACCCTAGGTGTGGGGGCGCCCCACTTGGCTTGGGGGGCACTCCACCCCCCTTGGACGCCGCCCCCCTTGGAGATTGCATCTCCTAGGGCCGGCGCCCCCCCTAGGGGTCCTATATATAGTGGGGGGAGGGAGGGCAGCCGCACCCTAGCCCCTGGAGCCTCCCTCTCCCTCCCGTGACACTCCTCCCTCTCCGTGAGCTTGGCGAAGCCCTGCCGAGATCACCGTTGCTTCCACCACCATGCCGTCGTGCTGCTGGATCTACATCAACTTCTCCTTCCCCTTGCTGGATCAAGTTGGAGGAGACGTCTTCCCAACCGTACATGTGTTGAACGCGGAGGTGCCGTCCATTCGGCGCTAGGTCATCGGTGATTTGGATCACGACGAGTACGACTCTATCAACCCCGTTCTCTTGAACGCTTGCGCGCACGATCTACAAGGGTATGTAGATGCACTCCCCTCTCCCTCGTTGCTAGATGACTCCATAGATTGATCTTGGTGATGCGTAGAAAATTTTAAAATTCTGCTACGTTCCCCCACAATAACTGACTAGGCCATGGACTTCGTGTGAGATGTCTACATGCACCATCACCATCTTGTCAACCTTGGAGAACCTAAGAGAGTGGTCTTTCCACTCATAAACATGATGATGAAGATAGGCCGCATCAGATTTGTCGGGAAGCTTTACAAGAACCACACCCTTTGTAATCGAAGGCACAACCAGGAAATTGTTGTGGTTAAGTACAGCCTCGAGAACACGCCTGACAACAATGCTACAAGAAAACACTAGTTCAGGACACGTGGCGACAAGGACACAACAGCTGGATAGTTCAACAGTAGAACTCATCATCAGGTCTTCTAGCTCACACGGCATGACTTTGAGAACTTCATCTCCACCGCGGACCTGGTTCTAATTCAAACAGAAACCATATTTTATTACTACCTCCGTTCAGAAATATAAGATGATTTTCGATATTATACTCCATATATGACTACATATACGCACAGAAATGAGTGAACAAAGACACTAGAACATGTCTTCAAAGGCATGAGAGCAGAGGGATTACATGCAATATCCATAACACAAGTTACTGAGGCAAATATACCCTCTTAAAAGGTAGCATTGATGTTCATAAAGTACTCCCTCCGTCCCAAAATTCTTGTCTTAGATTTGTCTACATACGGATGTATCAAGTCACATTTTAGTATTAGATACATCCGTATCTAGACAAATCTAAGACAAGAAATTTGGGACAGAGGGAGTAGTTGAAAGTAATCTATAAGAAATCAGTGTCAACCTCTCGCATGTTTTGGTCAAAAGAGGAATTTAGAACCGTCATTTGGCACACAAAAATCACATGCAAGATCACCCAGAAAGTTGTACTAGTAGTAGTAGTACTGCGTGTTAGATGAAAAAACACGATCAAGATCGAGAAAAAGATCGTCAAGAAGAGATATTACCTGGACTTGCTTAATGAGGGATCCCGGAGAGGGGGGCTTGGACAGTGCGATGGCTTTGAGCTTGTCTGCGGTAGTCTCGGTGGGGTGCTTGCGCTTCTTCGTACCATGAGCCTCGACGGTTTTGGCCGGAGCCATAGACATCACTTCGGTCGGTGCTCCAGCGTCCATCAAGAAACTGTCAAATAGAAATAAAAGAAAAGAGAGGGAGTAATAGGATCAGTCTCGGGGTTACAAGACCGGGCCTTGGCCAGAATCAACACCATTGATGCGCTCACCTTTCCTTCTTTGGGAGAGAAGAACAATGGCAGAAGCAGGTCGGGGTTTTCTTGAAGAAATGAGGAACACGATGAGGCAGAAGCGAGGGTTTGGTAGAGAGGAAGCTGAGAGAGAAGAGTGAAATGATGGTTGCTTCGTCCTTCCAACTTACTGCTGGAAAGGAGGGGGGTTTTGTGATTTGACGGCTCATTGGGCATTACTGCGGCGCTTCGATCGGGGTAGTCTACCGTCACTCTACTACAAAGTAATTTAGTGCATGGCTGGTGGACCCCGATGCTGGCTGTCCCACACGTCGGCGAAAGTGAGTAATTTAGTGCATGGCTGGAGGAGGATCCGCACGGTAGAGCGAGTCCAGTGTTTTTCAGAAGAAAAAAATGATTACAGCAAGCGTTTCCACTCTTACGACGGAGGAGTACGAAACACGGCAGCCACTTGAACATACACAGTGCTCCTACTACTAGGCATGTGCAGTGGTTCATACGTCAGTACTACACAATCTTGTTGCTAGTGTAGTAAGATATGACGATAACAAATGATGTTGTGCGCATGTCAACTACTCCTATATGTAACATAGTACCGCTTTTTCGACTATCCGGTCGAGAATGGACGATGAGATCAATGTTAATAGAACTAGGTCCACAGCGCACGGAGAGTACGGTGCTACAGTACTCCACGAAACATGAACCATATGAAGCACGGATAGTGTTAGGCAGGGTGTATGAAGGGTGCACGGGATGGGAGCAAAAGTTCCCTTCTCGACCCACTTTTGGGTGTTTGGCAGAGTGCATGAAGGGTGCATGAGTCCACACTAGTAGGTTGACAAAAATACACGAAGAGGAAACAACTATATTGAGATGAGAATGCAACCAAACACACCCACATGCTTTGTCCTACAGTGACTGGTCTGCACCATCTGAGTTTGATCCAACGGTCATGTTGCGCCAAGGCATGGACATGCCCATGCAGAGGGCGCCTAAACACCACCGAAGGCCCACTGCTTCTCGAGGCGCACGACGTTGGTGATGCAGGGTGCAACCGCCCGCATAGCCCGCTCCCGGTCGACGGGAGCCAGCTCGTCAAAGACGGCGTCCAATGGCACGAATGGATTCCGGTGACGGAGCCCTGAAAGGATTCGCCCGGCAACGGCGACGGCAGCCCACAACCCCTCCTTGTCCAGCTCAGCCCCCACCATCGCGCGGAGACAGCTCTGCTCCTCGGAGATATAGGTGAAGAAGGAGACCAGGTTAGGAAGCCGCAGCTCATTGAAGTCGACCGGGTGGTCGAACGGGTTTAGCCCGACGGCCGGCATCGTCGCGCTGCCACGACGGTAGGCATCGCGCAGCCGCAACACGTGCGTGGCAACTTGGTTCACCAAGTGGCTGAGGCGATCCTAGACCTCGTCACGATCGGCCCGCTCGCGCTCCAGCCGGCTCCCCTGACGGCCTATCGTATCTCTCGCTTTCTGCAGCAACGCCGCCAACGCCTCGAGCATCTTTGTGGTGGACGCCTGCCGCTTTTGAAGCTCCATGAACTCCCACACATAACGGAGGAGCATGGCACTCCTCTCCTCCTTGAGCTCACGGAGCTCCACGTCCTTGACCCTGAGCTCCGCATCCTTGGCATGGAGCTCCTATGTCAGGAGCCTCACCTTGGACTCCGTGATTTACTGCGCCGCCATGGCACCAGGTAGAAGCAATGGGGACAGGAAGCAAAGGGGGTGAAATGGCTGAAAGGCAATGCAATCTACGGGAAGACGGAGGGAGCGGGGAATCTTTTGGTTTTCACCACGGTAAAACACCAGTCGACGACTTCTCACATCAGGGAGCAGTGGGTACAGGCGGAGTCATCGTGACTAATTGTTCTTGCGCCTGCTCCCGTCAATCAAAAAATTAAAAATCCTGCCGCGCCTGCTCCCGTCAATCAAAAAAATTAAAAATCCTGCCGCACCCAAACACCAGAGCAACACCGTGGTGGATATTTAAATTTACCTGCCGGCAAGTAGATAAAAAAAGGGGTGAAAAAACAAATGTGGCGGTGGCCTAGCTAATCGGTCGAACTAGCCCAACTAGCTAGCCACCGTGCTTCACTGATGTACTCAGTGGGAAAGGTGGTCTTTCGTGATTTGACGACTCATTTACTTGCTTTGGCACTACGATTGAGGAGGACCCAGAAAACGCGTGGTAGGGCATCCCACTTCAGGAAGAATTTATGCGTGCACCACCCGGGAGGACCCCGAAACCGCGCAGTAGGGTGTGCCATGTCTCGGCACGGAGGAAAAATGTGCGTGTAAAAATATACTGTATTAGACATAGTACCTATGGTTCGACCTCGGGACCCAGCCAGTCAGTTGAAAACAACCCACTAGCCACACAGCTTCATCATGTAAACATGGCACGGAGGATAGATGTGGTTAGCTCCGTCTCGACCAGCCACAACATCTCTTGTTCTAGGCGATTCTTCTATTTTCCAAGTTTTTTTAGTTGTAATAACACCACGGCAAGCTAGCGCCACTCTTCGTGTGTGCCCGTGCAAAGGTTAGACGATGGAGAGAAGAGAGATTGAGATCGCAGACCTGGGACCCACCAGTAAGTGAGATAACAGTCATGCACGTGTTGATGAGGCACTCCCTCTACTCTACTCAATGCAAGTACTGTGTAAAATCAAGTTATGGGACAAAGCCAACAACCGTTCGTTTTTTCAGGCTATCGACTTACGCTTTGTAGTCCAGGTTGCCAGTTCAAATCTCGTCTTTGTCGCGACTGGCTTTCCGGGGAATAAATTTCCAGAAAAGACCGTCGTGCTCATCAGCCCCAGGATTACTGTTAGCTGATGAGGCTCCAACTTGATACAGAAATTCCAAGCGACATACAAAATATGCAGTATAAGACCATTCTGGCCTGTGAGTACAACAAATGGTTTCTAGTGGTTGATGGCGGAAGCGGTTTGTGGATCATCAGTGTCTATGGGACTCCAATTCCCACAGGAACAGCTGACCAGGTTAACTCCTATCTTCGCGAGGCTGCTATCTCCATTGCTTAGGTTCCGGGGCTGTCACCGCGTCACTCCTCTCCGTGCAAGAAAATCTGGCCAAGACAATAGCCAGGGACAAGCCAGTGAGTACTTTGAATGTACTCGCAAACATTATGAACACAGGTATAATATAACAATGATGTGCTAAAATATTTTATGCTCATGACGTCAGTCACAATAGATAAATGAAATTCTGATGCGTGCAAGCAAGTTATTTATAAAATTGCAATAACATGGTAGTATAAAAACTTATGAAACAAATAATCAAGTAATGCCACAGTCGGGCGTCTGAGCGACGCCACATAAAGGGCTTTAAAAGAAAATGCCACAGTCGGGCGTCTGAGCGACGCCACATAAAGGGCTTTAAAAGAAAATGCCACAGTCGGGCGTCTGAGTGACGCCACATAAAGGGCTTTAAAAGAAATGCCACAGTCGGGCGTCTGAGCGACGCCACATAAAGGGCTTTAAAAGAAAATGCCACAGTCGGGCGTCTGAGCGACGCCACATAAAGGGCTTTAAAAGAAAATGCCACAGTCGGGCGTCTGAGCGACGCCACATAAAGGGCTTTAAAAGAAATGCCACAGTCGGGCATCTGAGCGACGCCACATAAAGGGCTTTAAAAGAAATGATCATAATGAATATCCCGGAGGTAGAACCATCCCAGAGATATTCGGTAATAACAATAATATCACGGGTTAGTCAACAATAATAATAGTCATCACAGATATCACAAGTCACGGGTAGTAATTCCATTTTTCTGGTTAACAGTTTCACCTCCGAAGACCGACACAAAGATTGATACTTGACCCATCCCAGACTGTAATCCTTAACCATGGACACGGCTATTCGAATAGGTTTATTCTCTGCAGAGGGTGTACTCTTTACCCACGAGTAACGGATTTCTTTAGTCCATCGGGACTAATTCCATCTACGGTCTTTTTGTTGAAAACACACCTAACTTGCACACACCAGCTTATCACACACGTGTCTGGAATCACCCACGACACCTGTTAAGCAAACTCTAAGTGGGGAGGCTACAACCTCGCGTAGCATGGGATCAAATTTATATCGCGCGCTCTAAGGGGTGGCCTCCCCTCTCGGTCCCAACCGGAAACACCCATGCTCCCGGACCAGGTGGCCTGCCTACCAGTTACAACCAGTATCTTCCACCATGGCCTCTCTGTACGGTGTGTGCTAGAAAGAGGTTGACAACTTACTGAACCGTACTCTACTTGCTGTAGAGACGAGTGGTAGTACGAAACAAGTGGGGGGGTTACTGGAACAAGACTCGATCTACGGTCGACTCAGGAGGTTAAAGTATTCCCTGCATGATTAGTATAACAAATATAATCCATCCAACAGGGTCACCGCTCATATCACCTTGCCATGCCATATCAGACATAACCGTCCCGAGGAGACCGGTGACAAACTCATACCTAACCAAGGCAGAGGTTTTTCACGGTTTTCTGCCGGTATGCATTTCAAGGCATATGAGGGTGATTATCATCACAAGTGTGTTCGTTTCCAACAGCATGGAAATCAATAACATGCACCCATGCATATGATCATATCACATGAAATAACAAGTCCTTCGAAATGCAGTGGTGTTATAAATGCATCAACGATCACACCAAAAATATTATGCCGGGATTCAGAATGCTTGCCTTCAATGTGTGGAAAGGCAGGGTGCACTCCAAAACTTTTGAAAGCTTCTTCTCTCTCCCAAAATCCTATTTTAAAAAATATTTGAATTAACACATATTTCAAAAACAGAACCAAAAAGTTGTTTGAAAATTTTCAAATAAATCTTAAAATAAACTAGACCAAATTTGAAGAAGGTAGGAAAAAGAATCAACTCATTTGGATTTATATTTAAAAAGTTATAGCCAGTCAAAGTTCTGGTCAAAATCTGTTTTTAATATAAAACAGAAAAGAAAACGTTTCGGCAGAATACGTCTTCGAAAACGGGAGACGTACTGGGGTTAATACGTCTTCACTTAACCGACGTGGATATGCGCAGGGTCACTGACAGTGGGTCCAAGGGGCCCACTGGTCAGGTTTGACCAGTCCGCCCTCCTCCTTCTTCCTCTGTCCCGAGCGGAGGCGGGACTCCGGCGACCAACGCCGGCGAGCGGCGGCTCCTCGCGGCCTCTGGAGGGCGGGGATGGATCCGCACGGCTGGGGCGTTTCTCCCGGTGGTCGAGGGGCCGACAGTGGTGGAAGAAGTCGTCGGCGGTGAGCTTCGCGGCGGAGGGAGGTTTCAGTGCAAAGTGGTTTCGGGGCGGCGGTTGTTCTCGATCGAAATGGAGTAGGGGGAAGGTTTACGGGAGGATGAGGGGGTTCTTGGTGGAGAGAACGAAGAGTGGGAGGCCCTGGTGGTGCCGAATTGGCCGGGGCAGTGGTGGCGGCCGTGGTTGCCGGAGATGAGGAAGACGACGTTTCCCGGACGATTGCGGGCTATGGGGGTGCCATGGGGGTAGCCTGAGGGTGCGTGCGTGCTCAGAGGGGCTCGGGGTCCCTTTTTATAGCGTGGCCATGTCGGTTTGCGGCGGCCGGGGATAAGCTTGCCGGCGAACCGCCCTACTGTGGCTTGCAGGGCAACGTGGCGCGGCTGGGGATGACGGCAAGAGCTAGTGGACGAGAGGGCACTGCTCCAGGGGCCAGGTGGCGAGCCGGGGTGGCTTGGGCGGCGCTGCACGGTGCAGGGCTGTCGGGCGGCGGCGGCGGCTAGCTCTTGGCCTGCCGAGCGCGGCGGGGGCTGCTTGGCGCGTTGCTGCGAGGAGGGGAGCGCGTGGCGTGGTGCTGCAGAGCGAGCCAAAGCCGTGGGGGCCAGCGTGTCGGCTCGGGCGCGCGGCTGCAATACGCGCGCTCTGGGCGCGTCCAGTGCACGCACACCAGGTGTTCGACACAATGCCGAGGCATGCTACAGGTCGCAGGTGAGGATGGGATTTACCAGATCGAGGTTAGGAGCAACGGGGAGTCTAGTGGACATGCTGGTTTGATCAGAGGTGCAAGTTCACAGAGCAATGCCACAATCATGCCAGAACTGGTCATGCTCTCCAGGTGTTTGGCAAAATGCCACATGCACTTAGGCAGGTCTAGGGGTGGCCAAAAACTCCAGATGGGGGTCTCTTTAGATGCAAAAGAGAGTGGTGAGGTTAGTTGGACAAAAGGGGAAACTTGCTAGTGCAAGTTTTACAAAACTTCAATTCTGGACAGGAAATAAATAGCATTATTTCATGAACCAAAAATGATCCAAAAGGTGCATGCTCTTGGACTTAAGGGTTTAACATGGGGGACTACAAGTAGGAGAAATAATCAAGGGTATAGGAGCAACTAAAATGGTGGTTGCTGTACAAATCCTCAAATTGGACCAGAATGGAAATGAGGTTGATCCACTCAAATTTTTAAAAGAACATAAATAGGTTTTTGCACAAAGTGAAATAATATGCTCCTACTGACCTCCCTTAATTTTGGTAGAAGTTTTAAAGAAATATTTAAATAGGTTGTAGTGCAAAATGCACTCTGGACCAGAGAAGAAAAATTGAGTGCAGGGCTCAAAATATTTTATGAATGAAATATATTTTTGCATAAAAGTTATTTAAAAACATCACATGACATCTCCAAATTTTTGTGGAAATTTTAAGTGAGTCCATCAAATGGTGTAGTTCAAATATGGTCAGATAACCTTGAAAAAACTGTTTTCAAGAAAGTAAAGATCAAGCAATTTAATTATTTAATTAGTTACACTGATAACAGCAAAGTTTTTCTTGAGAGGTTTAACAAGTCCAACAACATAATTGAAAAGTTTTCTCTCTGGGAAAAACTCATCAAAACAGGGAAGGAAAAGATTAAAAATCAAAAAAAAATGGAGCTCAGAAATCTAAAGTTTTAATTCCTGGCAAAAAAAAAAATTTAATAAAACAAGGCCAAATTTTTGGGGTGTCACAGATACTACCCCCCTTAAGAAAAATCTCGTCCTCGAGATTTGTTAAAAGCTGTTTTAAGAAAACTATACACAATAAAAAGTGGCTACAGTGAGAGGGCAATAAGTGGTGAAAAACCACAGTGTGAATACTGGTGCCGCGTGGAAAAGTCTACGGTCCGAGACAAAACCGGGCGATTTCTACGCTGGATATAAATTTAGAATAATCTTCTAAATTTAAATATACGCTGGTCGTACCCGAGAGCACAGTGCTCTCTCTGGCCGACAGGTGGACCCGGGGCCCACTGTCAGCCTCTTCTTCTCCCACTGGCTCTTCCTTCTACCTCTGGCTCTCTCTTCCTCCTCTCTCCCGCGCGCTTTCTCGCGCTTTCTCCACCGGCGATGCCTAATGCGTAGGGCATCTAGGCCGTACCGTGGTAGTGCGCGGCGTGCTAGCTGCCGGTGCAGCGTGCACTCACCTTGCGGGCCAGCGCGCTGTCGGCACTGCTCGCGGATTCGACTCCGAACACTGGCGATCGGCGACGAGCGGCGTTGGTGGACTTCGCCCGCCGTACACCAAGCTCGAGCTATAAAAACGGCCGGGGTGCCTCTCTCTTCTTCCTCACATCTGGCCTCACTTCTCCTCCTCCTTTCTCCATTACTGCTTACAGAAGCTCGGTCGAGGCTCTAATGGCGGAGGCGATGCCGGACTGGTTTGTGATCCTGATATGCGGAGGGCTGGCGACGCTGCTGGGGCTCTCTGTGCTCCTGTGCGCGATGATCTTCGACGAGTATTGCGATGCTGCGGCTCGGGTGTTGGCTCTCCGCGGTGGTGGTGATCATGAGGAGTAGATGAAGTATGCCGGGTGCTTACTATTGTTAGGGGGGGTGATTAACTGGATGTAACACCGTTGCAAAGTTTTGCAAATAGTGTATGTGTCCAAATGATTATGGTTGTGAGTCTGCTCGTGGTGCTGTGTGAAATTAATTAATCCATACCGTTAAGTGGCAGGTGTAGCAAATTAGGGAAAAGAAATCTCACTCCAGAATTTCGCGAGGGAAAAACAGTTAATTTAAGGAAGCATAAACCACAACAAAAACTACACACATTAGTAGAAGCCAATTAATTGACTCGTCGTACAAACTCAGGGTATCACGCATAAGTCACACACATAAATAAATGCTGCAAAGAACGAATACAGCAGCGACGTCTAAAATGAAAATGGTAACTGAACGGGTTCCTGATAAAATGTCTCTGGTAAAGGAATACACTCCCCTTCTATTGGAGGAAGTGGATTGACCAGTCGATGTATGCGTCTTTCCGTGTCGGGTCTCAGTGGTCTGCCGATGGCAACCTGAGGATTTAAATCTGCGAGGCTCTGGAGATAATCCATCACTCGCTGGTTTAAATGCTCTTGAGCTATGATGTACTGGATAAGGTTGGCCAGAACTGGGTCTCTCTCAATCCGTCCACCGGGAAAAGACGTTACTTCTCCGGGTGCTGCACAACTCGGAAAGTAATAATATCCTCGTTCGCGGGCATAGGGTACTGCGGATCGAAGACGAGCAATTGCTTCTTTCGCAGCAGCTTCTATGGCCAGGTGTGGGGTTGGCATAGATTTCCCCACGAAGGAAACTTCTATTGGATCTTGGTTGGGGTCTACAGGAGGAATATGCACTGCTGCCCAATATTCCGAGGTGGATGGGGTGATCCTTGATTTGAACAGCTCGTACTGGGGTGGCTGGGTAGAACCCATGGTACTGCGGGTAAAATCCCACAATATTTTGACAAAGCTACCTGGGGTTGCATCTGGGGTTCTCAGATGAATGCTGGGGTTCGGCATGACAGAATAAAGCGTGAGTGTTGTGCACAATGATGGGGTTATGTACCTAGGGTAGGGTCATGGACCTGATCCAAGTAACTTACCCTAGGACATCCTTAGAAGAGGTCGCCTTCCAGTCGACCAACGAGGATTCACTCGACTGGCCTGAAGGACTCGACCACGAAGACTCACTCGACCACCAGGAGGTCAAGAGGCACTCTGCACTGCAACGGCCTGTAATCAAGTAGACTTTATGATAGTAAAGGCCTTTATGTGGGGCGTTACCAGTAACGCCCCAGACTTAACTCACCTTAAACCCTCTCCTACGTGGGCTGGCTGGGGTCCTGGCGCACTCTATATAAGCCACCCCCCTCCACAGGCGGAAGGGTTCGGCACCTTGTAGTTCATACACTCATAATCCACTCGACCGCCTCCGGGCTCCGAGACGTAGGGCTGTTACTTCTTCCGAGAAGGGCCTGAACTCGTACATCCTTTGTGCTTACAACCTCTCCATAGCTAGGACCTTGCCTCTCCATACCTACCCCCCACTCTACTGTCAGGCTTAGAACCACGACAGTTGGCGCCCACCGTGGGGCAGGTGTTTTAGCGATTTTGTGGAGAAGTTGCGATTCTTCCGAGTACTTTCATCATGGTGTCTGCTGGAGTTTTGGTCGAGGGTCAAGAGATCCGTCTCGGCACTCTCACCTTCATCGCCGACGACTCCGCATGGCTCCAGGAGGATCCACTCGAGGTAGATGCGCTCCCCGTCCGCGGTGCGACGCATTTTCGCGCATGTGTCCGCGGCGTTCTGCTGCGGCAACCGTCGACCTAGTATCGGTCGGCTCCTCCATCGTCCACCCTCCCGGTCTCCCGCCAGCGCAAGCGCTCAGGCCGGTCGAGGCTTCAGCGATGGGTGAGTCACGCGGTGGCTCGCCAATCGGCCACTACCCAAGTTGCGGCAATCGAGCCCAACGAATCTCTCTACGGCTTGTTCGATCAGTCGACTGGCTCCGTAGAGACTGCATCCGAGTGCGGAAGCAGTGATCCAGCGGCGGAAATCTTGATGGTCGACGGGCCCCACAGCCCTCCTGGCTTCGCCCGTGGTGGTGGAGCAGGTGACGGCGGCGACCCTGCACGAGGCTACGAAGAGTACCAGCCCGAGCCACTCGACTCTCTGCAAAGAGAGGAACTTCGCCGCAGGAACGAGGATCCCCTGCGTATTCCCATCGCAGGAGAAACCCCCGAGGCTTGTGCCTTGGAGGAGGCGCGTCTGGCCAATTTGGCCGAGCGCACTCGACTGGAGAACCTTCAGCGAGCACTCGACGAGCGCGCGCGGCAACAAGTTCCCGACACCAGTCGACGTCAACTCTTCCCGCCGACTCAGGTATATCGAACCCCAATTCAGAATTTAGCAGCTGCGGCCCGTATAGCAGAGTCCATCCAGCCTTCGCAGTCGGAAGCTGGCAGAGGTTTGCTGCAGATCAGGGATCTGCTCCGGGCAGCAGGAGATCAGAATTCAGCCGTATCTCAGTCGCGCAACAGAATTCACAGTCGATCCGTCACTGTGAATACGGTTCAGTCGGCTCACAGCCCCAGATCGCCTCCGCGGCACGAAGGGCGCGAGAATCGGCGGGATCAATATGGCGACAGATTCGACCGAGATGATAGGCGTCGAGTGCCCTATTCCCCTCCGAGGGGTGGGTCTTACGCTCCTCGGCAGCCAGATGATAGGCGTCAGTACAGTACAGGACGTAGGGTTCCAGTTGACCCTAGAGAACCAGGCTTCGACGCGCGGTCCATTATCGTGCAAGGGTTGGTCGACCGGAACAGAGCCCATCGAGGCGCACTCGACAGAGATGTACCCACAAGCAGTCGAGTGCATGTTTCTGGTCCTGAATGTTTCAGCAGAGCTATCAGAGCCGTAGATATCCCCCCCCAATTTCAGGTTGGCAACAGGAGTCAGCAAGTTCACTGGTGAGTCTAAGCCTGAAACTTGGCTTGAAGACTACCGAGTGGCAGTTCAGATTGGTGGTGGGAACGACGAGGTGGCCATGAAGCATTTGCCCCTCATGTTGGAAGGTTCTGCCAGGGCATGGTTGACTCAATTACCTCCTAGCAGCATTTACACTTGGGAAGATCTGTCCCGAGTGTTCGTCAGAACGTTTGAAGGGACTTGCAAGCGACCAGCTGGATTGACAGAGTTGCAAGTCTGCGTGCAGAAAGCTAATGAGACTCTCAGAGAGTATATTCAGAGGTGGATCACTTTGCACCACACTGTAGAGAATGTGTCCGATCATCAGGCAGTCTGCGCCTTCAAAGACGGCGTCAAGAACAGAGAACTGAGTTTGAAATTTGGTCGAACTGGTGACATGACCTTGAGTCGGATGATGGAGATTGCTACCAAGTACGCCAATGGCGAAGAAGAAGACCGACTCCGAAGCGGCAAGCACAAGCCGAGTCAGTCGGAAAAGGGAAACACCAGTCGGAAACAGAAGCGGAAGGCTGAACCGGCAGCTCCTGGAGAGGCTCTGGCCGTGACTCAAGGAAAGTTTAAGGGGAAACCAAAAGGATCCTGGAACCCCAAGAAGGTAAAGGATAAAGAAGGGAACGACGTGTTGGATATGCCATGTCACATTCACACGAAGAAAGACGAAGAGGGGAATATCATTTACCCAAAGCACACCACTCGCCAATGTCGACTCCTGATCCAGCAGTTTCAGGGAAAACAGTCTAAGGACAAGGAGAAGGAGTCGGACAAGGCCGAAGACAAAGAGGACAGTGAGGGAGGATATCCGCATATCAACTCCACTCTGATGATCTTTGCAGATGTGGAAAGCAGAAGTCGACTGAAAGTGATTAACCGAGAGGTGAACATGGTTGCCCCAGCAAAGGCAAATTATCTGAAGTGGTCTCAAACACCCATCACATTCGACCAATCTGATCACCCGACTCATATTGCCACCCCTAGGAGGCAAGCTTTGGTGGTCGATCCAGTTGTCGAAGGCACTCGACTGACAAAGGTGCTGATGGATGGTGGAAGTGGGCTGAATCTGTTATATGCAGACACATTGAAAGGTATGGGCATTCCGATGTCCCGACTGAGCACTAGTAACATGAGCTTTCATGGAGTTATACCAGGGAAGAAGGCCGAGTCACTCGGCCAGATAGCTTTGGACGTAGTGTTTGGTGATTCGAAGCATTTTCGCAAAGAAAAGTTGACGTTTGAGGTCATGGATTTTCAAAGTGCATATCATGCCATTTTGGGGAGACCAGCCTATGCACGGTTCATGGCTCGACCATGTTACGTGTACCTCAAATTGAAGATGCCTGGTCCCAAAGGTGTGATCACTGTCACCGGTGATAGGAAAAAGGCAGAGGAGTGCTTTCAGAAGGGCTCCAAGATTGTTGATTCCCAAGTGACAGCGGTCGAGTTCGAAGAATACAAGCAAAACGCAGATCCGAGTGACTTGCTGCGATCCAAGAAGCCCGCCACAGAGTCTGCATTCTAGTCGTCCGGTGAGACGAAGCCTGTTCACATTCACCCGACCGACCCCGAAGCAGCTCCAACCCGCATCTCCACAACACTTGACCCAAAATAGGAAGAAGCGCTCATCCAGTTCCTCCGTGAGAACTGGGACATTTTTGCATGGAAGCCCGCTGGCATGCCAGGTGTTCCCAGGGGACTGGCTGAGCATCGCCTAAGAGTCGACTCGTCTGCAAAACCAGTCAAAGAGCATCTTCGGCGGTCCGCCGTCCAGAAGAGAAAGGCCATCGGTGAAGAAGTGGCTCGACTGTTGGCGGCAGGATTTATCCGAGAGATATACCACTCCGAGTGGCTCGCTAATGTCGTCATGGTTCCTAAGAAGGACAAGTCGCTCCGAATGTGCATTGATTTCAAGCACATCAACCAGGCCTGCCCGAAAGATCACTTTCCTCTCCCTCGCATAGATCAAATTGTTGACTCGACCGCGGGATGCGAGAGGTTGTCTTTTTTAGATGCTTACTCCGGGTACCACCAGATCTGTCTGTACGGGCCCGATGAGGTAAAAACAGCTTTCATCACTCCATTCGGGTGCTTCTGCTATATCACCATGCCATTCGGCCTCAAGAATGCCGGAGCCACATTTATGCGAATGATTCAGAAGTGTCTACTCACTCAAATCAGTCGGAATGTGGAAGCTTATATGGATGATATTGTTGTCAAGTCACGAAAAGGTTCCGACCTGCTCGCTGACCTCGCCGAAACATTTGCCAACCTCAGAAGGTATGATATCAAGCTCAATCCATCAAAGTGCACATTTGGAGTTCCTGGTGGCAAGTTACTCGGTTTTCTCGTTTCCGAACGGGGAATCTACGCTAACCCAGAGAAGATTGGCACTATCCTCCGAATGAAACGCCCTGTGCGAGTGCACGATGTCCAGAAGCTTACTGGATGCTTGGCCGCATTAAGTCGATTCATCTCACGACTCGGTGAAAAGGCACTGCCTCTTTACCGACTGATGAAGAAGGCTGACAAGTTCGAGTGGACTCCAGAAGCTGATGCAGCGTTTGCCGAGCTAAAAGCTCTGCTCTCCACCCAGCCGGTGCTTGCTGCTCCAATCAGCAAAGAGCCTCTGTTGCTCTACATCGCAGCCACAGGACAAGTCGTCAGTACTGTGCTAACGGTCGAGCGGGAAGAAGAAGGAAAAGCTCTCAAAGTTCAGCGCCCAGTGTATTATTTGTCTGAAGTCTTGACTCCATCCAAGCAGAGATATCCTCATTATCAGAAACTTGTGTATGGAATATACATGACCACAAAGAAGGTTGCTCATTATTTCTCTGACCATTCCATCACAGTCGTCAGCGACGCTCCACTATCAGAGATTTTGCACAACAGAGATGCAACTGGTCGAGTGGCCAAATGGGCGATTGAACTTCTTCCCCTTGATATCAAGTTTGAGGCAAAGAAAGCCATTAAGTCCCAGGCGATAGCAGATTTCCTCGCCGAGTGGATTGAACAACAGCAGCCGACTGAAGTTCACTCGGAGCATTGGACCATGTTTTTTGATGGCTCTAAGATGTTGAATGGTTCCGGTGCTGGGGTTGTCCTGGTTTCCCCCAGAGGAGATAAGCTCAGATATGTGCTCCAGATTCACTTTGATTCCTCCAACAATGAGGCAGAATATGAGGCCCTCCTATATGGGTTGCGCATGGCCATTTCACTCGGCGTCCGTCGCCTAATGGTCTATGGCGACTCGGATTTAGTGGTCAATCAGGTGATGAAAGAGTGGGACCTGAGAAGCCCAGCCATGACTGGATACTGCAGTGCAGTGAGGAAGCTGGAAAAGAAGTTCGAGGGGTTGGAGCTCCATCATATACCCCGACTGAAAAATCAAGCAGCTGATGATCTAGCAAAGATAGGTTCCAAGAGAGAAGCCATTCCGAGTGGTGTGTTCTTGGAGCATATACACACTCCGTCAGTCAAAGAAGATCCTTTCACCGAAGAAACTCCGCAGCCCAAGAGTGCCACAGATCTGACTGAAGTTGAAATCCCAGCGGTGGTCGACTTGATCATGGAGGTTTTGGTGGTCATTCCCGACTGGACGATTCCGTATGTCGCATATATCTTGAGGAAAGAGCTTCCGGAGGATGAGGAAGAGGCTCGACAGATCGTCCGTCGATCTAAGGCCTTTACCGTAATCAAAGGACAATTATACAGAGAAAGCGCGACTGGAGTCGGTCAGAAGTGCATAACACCAGAAGAAGGTCGACTCATCCTCAATGATATTCACTCGGGGACCTGTGGTCATCATGCGTCCTCTCGGACCATCGTGGCCAAAGCATACCGAGCCGGATTTTACTGTCCCAAGGCGAATGAGATGGCAAAAGAGATAGTGGATAAGTGTGAGGGATGTCAGTTCTACTCGAATATATCGCACAAGCCTGCGTCAGCTTTGAAGACCATCCCACTCATCTGGCCTTTTGCAGTTTGGGGGCTGGACATGGTCGGTCCTTTGAGAACAGGACGAAGCGGTTTCACGCATGTACTGGTGGCAGTCGACAAGTTCACCAAGTGGATCGAGGCTAAACCAATCAAGAGCCTTGACACCGGTACTGCTGTTAGCTTCATCAGGGAACTAATATTCAGATATGGAGTCCCGCACAGCATCATTACGGATAATGGGTCGAACTTTGACTCAGAGGAATTCAGAGCTTTCTGCGACTCCCAGGGCACAAGGGTCGACTACGCTTCAGTCGCCCATCTGCAGTCGAATGGACAAGCAGAACGAGCTAATGGACTGATTCTTAAGGGATTGAAGCCTCGACTGATGCGTGATCTCAAACACGCGGCTGGAGCTTGGGTCGATGAACTTCCCTCTGTACTCTGGGGACTGCGGACCACACCTAATCGGTCGACCGGAAGAACTCCATTCTTCTTGGTCTACGGAGCCGAAGCGGTCTTACCAAGTGATCTTCTGCATAATGCTCCCCGAGTCAAAATCTACAACGAAGCAGAAGCTGAACAAGCGCGGTAGGACGCAGTCGACCTTTTAGAGGAAGAAAGGGAGATGGCTCTGATCCGGTCGACCATCTACCAACAAGATCTGCGCCGTTTCCACGCCCGAAATGTGAGAGGTCGAGCCTTCCAGGAAGGAGATTTGGTTCTCCGAGTGGATCAGCACAAACCACACAAGCTTGCTCCTTCTTGGGAAGGCCCCTTCATAGTCACCAAGGTCCTCCACAATGGGGCGTACCGTCTTTACAACGTCGAGCATAATTTCGACGAGCCCCGAGCTTGGAACGCGGAGCTACTCCGCCCATTCTACACTTAAGTTTTATCATTCGGATGAGTTGCAATAAAGTACTTTTGTAGTTCATGGACCTCAAAATAATAGTGTCATAGTTCCTCCATAATATCTGTCACTTTTTATTTTTGTCCAATGAAATTCCCCTCAGTGGGTGACTTAGCTGCGAATCCGTTTCGCCTAAGTTTATAAAAATCCTACCGAGTGGTGAGCCAGACTCCCACTCGGAGGCTTAGCTGCGAATCCGTTTCGCCTAAGTTATCAAAATCCTACCGAGTGGTAAGCCAGCCTTCCACTCGGAGGCTTAGCTGCAGCCTCGTGCTCGCCTAAGTTATAAAAATCCTACCGAGTGGTGAGCCAGACTCCCACTCGGAGGCTTAGCTGCGAATCCGTTTCGCCTAAGTTATCAAAATCCTACCGAGTGGTAAGCCAGCCTTCCACTCGGAGGCTTAGCTGCAGCCTCGTGCTCGCCTAAGTTATAAAAATCCTACCGAGTGGTAAGCCAGCCTTCCACTCAGAGGCTTAGCTGCAGCCTCGTGCTCGCCTAAGTTATAAAAATCCTACCGAGTGGTAAGCCAGCCTTCCACTCGGAGGCTTAGCTGCAGCCTCGTGCTCGCCTAAGTTATAAAAATCCTACCGAGTGAAGAGCAACCCTCTCACTCGGGGCCTTAGCTGCAGTCCAAGCACTCGCCTAAGTTATAAAAATCCTACCGAGTGAAGAGCAACCCTCTCACTCGGAGGCTTAGC
>NC_057806.1:54821143-54833371 GCF_018294505.1 Triticum aestivum | reverse complement strand
CTCGCCTAAGTTATAAAAATCCCACCAAGTGAAGAGCAACCCTCTCACTCGGGGGCTTAGCTGCAGTCCAAGCACTCGCCTAAGTTATAAAAATCCTACCGAGTGAAGAGCAACCTTCTCACTCGGAGGTTTAGCTGCAGCCTCGTGCTCGCCTAAGTTATAAAAATCCTACCGAATGAAGAGCAACCCTCTCACTCGGAGGCTTAGCTGCAGCCTCGTGCTCGCCTAAGTTATCAAAATCCTACCGAGTGAAGAGCAACCCTCTCACTCGAGGGCTTAGCTGCAGCCCAGTGCTCGCCTAAGTGGACTAAAGAATAAGTCGATTGCAGTACAGGCACCTTGCTTTGAACCTGCAAAAGACATTCCGAGCCGAAGGCAATCGTATTCAAGCACCAAATCCAAGTTTGAATCGACATCTAAAGGAACCGAAAGTGCTCAGGCTTCAAGCCTGTTAAGGTTTGTCGGTTACAATTCCACTCGGCATACCGAGGCAAATTTAAAGCGTCGAGCCAGAAGAAGTTTTTTACCCCTCCTGTGGAGGGCTGGAAGGTGCAACAAATTCATCAAGGTCAATCCCGTCGGCGATCCGAGTGGCAGCTGCAAGGAAAGTTTCCATAAAGGACCTGAAGTCGTGCTTCTTGGTATTGGCCACCCGAAGGGCCGCCAGCTTCTATTCTCGCGCATCTTTGCAGTGGACTCGGGCCAGACACAGAGCGACATCTGCACCACACCGAGCCGAGGACTTCTTCCACTCCTGCACTCGACCAGGGATCGCGTTCAAGCGGGCCATCAGCGACTCAAGGTCATTCTGAAGTGTCTCCTCAGGCCAGAGCGTCAAGTCGATGCGAGATGTGGCGGCCTTCAGCCTTGCGAGATAGTCCACGACAGCTGCAACACGAGACTCCAGTCGGAAAACATCCATGGCAACTTCGTCGTTCACCGGAGAATTGACGGGGTCGAGGTTTGGCTCCAGTCGGCTGGTTTCTTCTTCAAAGTTTTGACAAAATTCTGCAAGGATGATCACTAAGTCAAGGGGATAGTCGAATGGAAAAAGCCACAATTGGAAATATTTGCCAAACATGGAGGTTTACCTTCAAGCATAAGAAACAGCTTCTTGGCAAGGCCACTCAGGAAGACCTCCAGTTCAGTTTTCTTCTCAGTCAATTTGCTGACTTGGTCGGTCAGGGCAGCTTTATCAGTTTTCAGTCGACTGACCTCCTTGTTGGCAATCCCAAGAGCATCTTTCAGATTGGTATTGTCTTGTTCGAGCTTGGTGACTGAAGCTAACTTCTCGTCAGCAAGCTTGATCTTCTCAGCTAGCTCAAGGTCTTTCTTCTGCTGGGCCTCCCTTACCTTACCTGCAAGTTACAGCAAGATCAGATTTTGAAACAAGCAAGGGGAAAAGCAGTCGTCAGGGTCTCACCAAACATACCTTCGGTCTCCTCCTTTGCCTTTGTCAGTTTCTCTTGAACCAGCTTCAAGCTCAGCTCGACTTGAGTATGTTTTTGTTCCAGCTCTGAGTAGCGAGCCACAAGATCACAAGAGTTCTGCGAAGAACCAATCGACTAAATGTCAAAAATAATTCACTTCCGAGTGAAAAAGCGAAAAACACACGTTTCTAAGACTACAGCCGAATACAAGCATTCGACCGTAGTCTCGGGGACTACACCCAGTGGGTGCACTCAGCGTGCCCCCACTAATCCCGATGAAGACAAAGTCGACCAGTCGACCCCCAAAAAAAAGGTGCGAGGTGCATTCTCTAAGACTGTGATCAACTGCAAGCAGTCGACCACAGTCTCGGGGACTACACCCAGTGGGTGCACTCAGCGTGCCCCCACCGGTTTGTGAAATCCAGTCGACCAGTCGACTGACAGAAAGATCGACATCATAAAGCCTAAGGCCGACTGCCAGCAGTCGACCTTAGCCTTGGGGACTACACCCAGCGGGTGCACTCAGCGTGCCCCCGCTAACACGGAGTTTATTCGACACACCCAGTGGGTGACTACTATGAATTCCGGAAAAGAAAAGTTTTTGGTAGCATATCCAACAGAACAAACAGCGGTCGACTGACCTGGACATTGCTTTGGAGGGCAGAACTGGCGTCATAAGCTGCCTGGCTCGCGTCCCGGATGGTCTTCAGCTGCTCCATCATGAGTCCCGCCTGGCATATTGCCTCCTTCGCTGCGCCAGCTTGGTCCTCTGGGACGTGGTGCGTCGTGAAGAGAGAGGGCTGCTGGGCACTCGTCAGTGGATTTGCGAAGGACACCGTGTGTCGAGCGGTGTTCTCTTCCTCCACAGTCAGAATCTCAGGCGCCGTCACATCCTGAAGCACCTTACTGGCGGACGCTTTCCGACTCCTCCTGTGTGCCAGTGGTTCTTCATCCTCGTCGTCGTCAGGGAGATTGATAACAGTGTTGGGTGGAGCTGCGGAGAAGAATCAGGATCAGAGATCGCGAGTCAGTCGACTAAGAACGGTGTTAAGAATACAGTACCTGGGTTCGAAGTTGCTGCATCCTCCATCTCGTGGTCATCATCCCGGGCCGAGGTCTCAGAAGTAGCAGCACTGCAACTCCAAAGGATCAGTCGACTAACTTCAGCGTCGACCAGAGATAAAGTTCACACAAAATGAGAAGACTCCAACGACACAATTACCCTGATATGGTGGGGATGGACACCTTCATCTTCGGCAGGAGCTTGGTCGGCTTTGGCGGAGCCCCCCTAGGCTGCTTCGGCGCCTTTTCAGTCGGCGCTGGAGAAGTGGTCCTAGGGCGCTTGGTCGACTGCGTCGCAACCCCCTTGCCACGTTCAGTCGAAGGGTCGTGGACGAGCTTCGACCGCCTTTCCGAGCGCGGTGGCACGACCTCCTCCTCTTCCTCCTCGTCTTCGGCGTCATCATCATCGCCGTTGTCATCATCATCGTCGTCGTCGTCCCCTGCAACGTCCGAGTCCCATTCCTCCTCGTCCTGGCTCTCGCCCCCACTCGCCTCACCCTCCTCAGTCGGAGTTTGTGCCCCATTGGGCATCGAGTACAGCTCGGTGAGGGCCTAGCAGATATCAAGACAATGATCAGTCGACCAGTCGGCAGAGTAGACAGAGATGAATGCGACAAGAATGCAGTGGAGAGCAGGGCAAGTGTACCTTATTTGGATCACTGTTGTGGTCGAGTGGAGGAATCCTTCTGGCTCCGCGTGGGTTGTCCTTGTTTCCGGTGACGGCTGCCGTCCATCTTTCCAGAGTGACATCGTCGACTGCTTCTGGATGGACTCTAGTCTCGTCTTCGGTCCCACAGTACAACCACATGCAGTGGCTCCGGAACTGGAGGGGCTGGATGCGACGCCTGAGGAAGACCTCCAGGAGATCCATGCCCGTCACTCCCTCCCGAACCAACTGCACCACGCGCTCCATCAACATCTTCACGTCAGCTTTCTCCTCCGGGATCAACTTCAGAGAGGAGGGCTTGTTCACTCGGTCCATGGTAAACTGTGGGAGTCCACTCGACTGTCCCGGCGTCGACTGGTCCCGGCAGAAGAACCAAGTCGACTGCCAGCCTCTGACTGACTCGGGAAAGGTCATGGGTGGAAAGGTGCTCTTGTTCCTCACCTGGATGCCCAAACCCCCACACATTTGGACGACTCGGGTCTTTTCGTCGCCTGGACTCGCCTTCTTCACGGTCTGAGAGCGACACGTGAATATATGCTTGAACAAACCCCAGTGCGGTCGACAGCCCAAGAAACCCTCACACATGGACACGAACGCAGCAAGATAGGCAATGGAGTTTGGGGTAAAATGGTGGAGCTGCGCTCCGAAGAAATTCAAGAAGCCATGAAAGAAAACACTCGGCGGCAAGGAAAACCCACGATCCACATGGGTGGCCAAAAGCACACGCTCACCCTCTTCTGGCTGAGGCTGCCACTCCTTCCCCTGAAGCCTCGCAGCTCCGTGGGGGATCAAGCCCTCGTTGGCCATGTCGAGAATGTCATTCTCAGTGATGGTCGACTGGATCCAGTCTCCTTGGACCCAGCCTTTCGGCAGGCGGGATCTGGACGAGGACCCTCCGCGGCTGGTGGATCTCCCCTTCGCCTTCTTCGACGCCGACGCCTTCTTTGCACGCTCCAGCGCCGCCGTCTTCTCCTTGGCCATGGTCACCGGTGAGATGCGCGAAGGGAAGTGGTGCGGGGGCGAGAGCGAGCACGCTGAGCAGGGAGGAAGGAAGCAGAGAGAGGGGGAGAATGCTAAGGCGCAGCACAGAAATCCTCGCCGGGCACATTTATAAGGTCCCTTCCGAGTGGATGACAGGTGGGCCCGGTCGATCTAATCATATCTGGAACAGTTATGCAGACGGGATACGTGGCGAAAAAGGCGGCGCGGAGATCGAGGCGTCCATGCCCCATCCCATCCGAACGCTGCGGTCCGCCCCGCTTCGCGCGCGCCCCAAAATTTCGCATCCCACGGAATCCGCGAGCAACAAATCAGTCTGTCAGGCGCAGTGTTTCCGGTGATCCGTCGCTCGGAGATCGTCGAAGCCTGAAAGATCACTCGACGCAAAAACAGAATGGATCAAGTCGACTGAAGGCAAGTTGTTTCCTGTCGACAAAGGGATTCTTTGGTCCAGAACAGCGCACAACCGGAGCGCAAAGGTTAATCGGAAACGACATCAACTCCTTCTTCACTCGAAGCCTCAATCCATTCGGGGGCTAATGATGGGGTTATGTACCTAGGGTAGGGTCATGGACCTGATCCAAGTAACTTACCCTAGGACATCCTTAGAAGAGGTCACCTTCCAGTCGACCAACGAGGATTCACTCGACTGGCCTGAAGGACTCGACCACGAAGACTCACTCGACCACCAGGAGGTCAAGAGGCACTCTGCACTGCAACGGCCTGTAATCAAGTAGACTTTATGATAGTAAAGGCCTTTATGTGGGGCGTTACCAGTAACGCCCCAGACTTAACTCACCTTAAACCCTCTCCTACGTGGGCTGGCTGGGGTCCTGGCGCACTCTATATAAGCCACCCCCCTCCATAGGCAGAAGGGTTCGGCACCTTGTAGTTCATACACTCATAATCCACTCGACCGCCTCCGGGCTCCGAGACGTAGGGCTGTTACTTCTTCCGAGAAGGGCCTGAACTCGTACATCCTTTGTGCTTACAACCTCTCCATAGCTAGGACCTTGCCTCTCCATACCTACCCCCCACTCTACTGTCAGGCTTAGAACCACGACACACAAAGTGGGGGTTGCTGGGTAAGGTCACAAGGTGGCCTTTATATAGCAATGGAGCTGGATCATTTTACCGTGGTGAAGGGTAATAAATTTGCCAGCTTGGCTCCAAAGGTCGGGTCAGTGTCAGAGATACACATATCTCATAAAGAGACGTGTTACTGTGGTTGTCGTCGGGCTGGTTTTGGTAGTTGTGCCCGGAAGAATATGCAGCTATGCGCTGACCAAACAGGCAAGGCTATTATTAAAACAGAGGCACAAAGACAGGCTGCGTTAATATACGCGGTCGCATGATTACAAAGCGATGATACATTGAAACTTGGTGCTACTCATACGGCTTAGTCTACCTCGTTTATGTCCAAACGGGCGTGCCTGGTGGATGTCGAGGCTTCTCCACGTGTCTCTCTGCCGGGATTAGTCGGAGATGGCGGAGGAACTGCAGGGTCGGGGTAGTGAGAATGACCATCACGGGGATTGTTGGCCACAACCCCGTTGGAGTGTGCTCCCAAAATGCGACGAAGCACTTCTGGGGTTATCGCAGCACCTTGGCCGATGGCTGGGGCAGATCTCGGGGTCTCAAACGGTTGTCCAAACAGCACGACTGGGTTGTCGGTGTTGGGCTCGTTTTCTTCTCTCGCCGGGGCTCGACGAACCAGCTCTCCACGAGCTGCGATTAGATCAATAGTGATCTGGTCGAACAGTGCCTCTAGTGCACTTACATAGCGCACTAGGTGCAACAATGCGGGGTCCGTCTCGTGGTCTCCGTTGGCGACTTGGGGTGGTCTACCATACCCTTCTCGTCTGGGGTAGTAGTGGAACGAGCGACAGTTAACTCTGGGCGACAAGTGCCTGAGATGAACTATAGCCTCTCGAGCGGCTAGCTGGATGGCCTGTGGCTCAAAGGAAGTTGTCCTTCCGGTGAACCGGTAGGGACGCTCGGGTGCTAGACTCCTACCGTAAATGTGCACAGTGGCCCAGAATTGGCGGTCTTCACCGCTCATGGGTCCTTGATACACAACATATTCTGGTGGCTCTTCTAACGCGTAGGCACGACGGGTGAGGTTTGCGAGGATGGTCACAAAACCTCCAAGGTTGGTTGCTGTGGTTTCATTGTGCACGACAGGGCCAGGCATTGTGGCTTGGTTTGGGGTAGCGGCTGTGCGGTGCTGGTTTGGTGTTAGCGCGCCCTTTTTATAGGAAAAAGGGGACGGAATCTTCCTTCAAACGCTTGCGAGAAAGGACTATTTAGGGGCCGGTCACTGGCGCATGAGCGACAGGTTCGGTTGATAGGTTGGGCACCGACTGCCAAAAGGTGTTGGGTCACTGTGTGGCTATCTTGCACGAGAAGCTTGGCTGGGGTTTGGTTGAGGTCTGGTGGGTTGGTTTGCCTAAGTTTATTGACCGGGCTAAGATAGGATTAGCCAATGGTCAGCCTGGCTCTGGTACCAAGACTGTCGCGACCGGCTTTCCGGGGAATAAATTTCCAGAAAAGACCGTCGTGCTCATCAGCCCCAGGATTACTGTTAGCTGATGAGGCTCCAACTTGATACAGAAATTCCAAGCGACATACAAAATATGCAGTACAAGACCATTCTGGCCTGTGAGTACAACAAATGGTTTCTAGTGGTTGATGGCGGAAGCGGTTTGTGGATCATCAGTGTCTATGGGACTCCAATTCCCACAGGAACAGCTGACCAGGTTAACTCCTATCTTCGCGAGGCTGCTATCTCCATTGCTTAGGTTCCGGGGATGTCACCGCGTCACTCCTCTCCGTGCAAGAAAATCTGGCCAAGACAATAGCCAGGGACAAGCCAGTGAGTACTTTGAATGTACTCGCAAACATTATGAACACAGGTATAATATAACAATGATGTGCTAAAATATTTTATGCTCATGACGTCAGTCACAATAGATAAATGAAATTCTGATGCGTGCAAGCAAGTTATTTATAAAATTGCAATAACATGGTAGTATAAAAACTTATGAAACAAATAATCAAGTAATGCCACAGTCGGGCGTCTGAGCGACGCCACATAAATGGCTTTAAAAGAAAATGCCACAGTCGGGCGTCTGAGCGACGCCACATAAAGGGCTTTAAAAGAAAATGCCACAGTCGGGTGTCTGAGCGACGCCACATAAAGGGCTTTAAAAGAAATGCCACAGTTGGGCGTCTGAGCGACGCCACATAAAGGGCTTTAAAAGAAAATGCCACAGTCGGGCGTCTGAGCGACGCCACATAAAGGGCTTTAAAAGAAAATGCCACAGTCGGGCGTCTGAGCGACGCCACATAAAGGGCTTTAAAAGAAATGCCACAGTCGGGCGTCTGAGCGACGCCACATAAAGGGCTTTAAAAGAAATGATCATAATGAATATCCCGGAGGTAGAACCATCCCAGAGATATTCGGTAATAACAATAATATCACGGGTTAGTCAACAATAATAATAATCATCACAGATATCACAAGTCACGGGTAGTAATTCCATTTTTCTGGTTAACAGTTTCACCTCCGAAGACCGACACAAAGACTGATACTTGACCCATCCCAGACTGTAATCCTTAACCATGGACACGGCTATTCGAATAGGTTTATTCTCTGCAGAGGGTGTACTCTTTACCCACGAGTAACAGATTTCTTTAGTCCATCGGGACTAATTCCATCTACGGTCTTTTTGTTGAAAACACACCTAACTTGCACACACCAGCTTATCACACACGTGTCTGGAATCACCCACGACACCTGTTAAGCAAACTCTAAGTGGGGAGGCTACAACCTCGCGTAGCATGGGATCAAATTTATATCGCGCGCTCTAAGGGGTGGCCTCCCCTCTCGGTCCCAACCGGAAACACCCATGCTCCCGGACCAGGTGGCCTGCCTACCAGTTACAACCAGTATCTTCCACCATGGCCTCTCTGTACGGTGTGTGCTAGAAAGAGGTTGACAACTTACTGAACCGTACTCTACTTGCTGTAGAGACGAGTGGTAGTACGAAACAAGTGTGGGGGTTACTGGAACAAGACTCGATCTACGGTCGACTCAGGAGGTTAAAGTATTCCCTGCATGATTAGTATAACAAATATAATCCATCCAACAGGGTCACCGCTCATATCACCTTGCCATGCCATATCAGACATAACCGTCCCGAGGAGACCGGTGACAAACTCATACCTAACCAAGGCAGAGGTTTTTCACGGTTTTCTGCCGGTATGCATTTCAAGGCATATGAGGGTGATTATCATCACAAGTGTGTTCGTTTCCAACAGCATGGAAATCAATAACATGCACCCATGCATATGATCATATCACATGAAATAACAAGTCCTTCGAAATGCAGTGGTGTTATAAATGCATCAACGATCACACCAAAAATATTATGCCGGGATTCAGAATGCTTGCCCTCAATGTGTGGAAAGGCAGGGTGCACTCCAAAACTTTTGGAAGCTTCTTCTCTATCCCAAAATCCTATTTTAAAAAATATTTGAATTAACACATATTTCAAAAACAGAACCAAAAAGTTGTTTGAAAAATTTTCAAATAAATCTTAAAATAAACTAGACCAAATTTGAAGAAGGTAGGAAAAAGAATCAACTCATTTGGATTTATATTTAAAAAGTTATAGCCAGTCAAAGTTCTGGTCAAAATCTGTTTTTAATATAAAACAGAAAAGAAAGCGTTTCGGCAGAATACGTCTTCGAAAACGGGAGACGTACTAGGGTTAATACGTCTTCACTTAACCGACGTGGATATGCGCAGGGTCACTGACAGTGGGTCCAAGGGGCCCACTGGTCAGGTTTGACCAGTCCGCCCTCCTCCTTCTTCCTCTGTCCCGAGCGGAGGCGGGACTCCGGCGACCAACGCCGGTGAGCGGCGGCTCCTCGCGACCTCTGGAGGGCGGGGATGGATCCGCACGGCTGGGGCGTTTCTCCCGGTGGTCGAGGGGCCGACAGTGGTGGAAGAAGTCGTCGGCGGTGAGCTTCGCGGCGGAGGGAGGTTTCGGTGCAAAGTGGTTTCGGGGCGGCGGTTGTTCTCGATCGAAATGGAGTAGGGGGAAGGTTTACGGGAGGATGAGGGGGTTCTTGGTGGAGAGAACGAAGAGTGGGAGGCCCTGGTGGTGCCGAATTGGCCGGGGCAGTGGTGGCGGCCGTGGTTGCCGGAGATGAGGAAGACGACGTTTCCCGGATGATTGCGGGCTATGGGGGTGCCATGGGGGTAGCCTGAGGGTGCGTGCGTGCTCAGAGGGGCTCGGGGTCCCTTTTTATAGCGTGGCCATGTCGGTTTGCGGCGGCCGGGGATAAGCTTGCCGGCGAACCGCCCTACTGTGGCTTGCAGGGCAACGTGGCGCGGCTGGGGATGACGGCAAGAGCTAGTGGACGAGAGGGCACTGCTCTAGGGGCCAGGTGGCGAGCCGGGGTGGCTTGGGCGGCGCTGCACGGCGCAGGGCTGTCGGGCGGCGGCGGCGGCTAGCTCTTGGCCTGCCGGGCGCGGCGAGGGCTGCTTGGCGCGTTGCTGCGAGGAGGGGAGCGCGTGGCGTGGTGCTGCAGAGCGAGCCAAAGCCGTGGGGGCCAGCGTGTCGGCTCGGGCGCGCGGCTGCAATACGCGCGCTCTGGGCGCGTCTAGTGCACGCACACCAGGTGTTCGACACAATGCCGAGGCATGCTACAGGTCGCAGGTGAGGATAGGATTTACCAGATCGAGGTTAGGAGCAACGGTGAGTCTAGTGGACATGCTGGTTTGATCAGAGGTGCAAGTTCACAGAGCAATGCCACAATCATGCCAGAACTGGTCATGCTCTCCAGGTGTTTGGCAAAATGCCACATGCACTTAGGCAGGTCTAGGGGTGGCCAAAAACTCCAGATGGGGGTCTCTTTAGATGCAAAAGAGAGTGGTGAGGTTAGTTGGACAAAAGGGGAAACTTGCTAGTGCAAGTTTTACAAAACTTCAATTCTGGACAGGAAATAAATAGCATTATTTCATGAACCAAAAATGATCCAAAAGGTGCACGCTCTTGGACTTAAGGGTTTAACATGGGGGACTACAAGTAGGAGAAATAATCAAGGGTATAGGAGCAACTAAAATGGTGGTTGCTGTACAAATCCTCAAATTGGACCAGAATGGAAATGAGGTTGATCCACTCAAATTTTTAAAAGAACATAAATAGGTTTTTGCACAAAGTGAAATAATATGCTCCTACTGACCTCCCTTAATTTTGGTAGAAGTTTTAAAGAAATATTTAAATAGGTTGTAGTGCAAAATGCACTCTGGACCAGAGAGGAAAAATTGAGTGCAGGGCTCAAAATATTTTATGAATGAAATATATTTTTGCATAAAAGTGATTTAAAAACATCACATGACATCTCCAAATTTTTATGGGAATTTTAAGTGAGTCCATCAAATGGTGGTAGTTCAAATATGGTCAGATAACCTTGAAAAAAACTGTTTTCAAGAAAGTAAAGATCAAGCAATTTAATTATTTAATTAGTTACACTGATAACAGCAAAGTTTTTCTTGAGAGGTTTAACAAGTCCAACAACATAATTGAAAAGTTTTCTCTCTGGGAAAAACTCATCAAAACAGGGAAGGAAAAGATTAAAAATCAAAAAAAATGGAGCTCAGAAATCTAAAGTTTTAATTCCTGGCAAAATTTATTTTTTTTAATAAAACAAGGCCAAATTTTTGGGGTGTCACAGTCTTTTAGATTTGTTAGTTTTAGGTCCAAATTTGATTAATGACAAGTGGGACCCCCGTGTGTTGTTCCGATATTTCAGTGTAGGATGGTTTTTTTGAACAAACACTTTGTGCGGTTAGACAAGTAACGGCACGAGTTACACGTTTTTTGCAAGTTTACGAACAAAAATGACAGTGGCATAGAATATCACATCCACCCCGCAGCTTAGATACTATGGTGATATGAGTTTTTACACCGTTGGAAGTGAGATCCAATGGCTTGGGAGTAGTCTTTGTAATTATGCGCAATTTCCAAACTCTCCAAAGGTTTTTTTGCAAATAAAACATTCAGGCCTCATGTGTGCCGCTGCATCTTCGATCCAACGGCTCCCCGGTGCTCATATTAGGTGCTCCCCGTAGCTTAATTACCCGCTACGGGGATTGGAGTAGTTGTGGGCCGAATGCTATGAAAATATAATCTAAACCGACCGGAATAAATTCCTACACAAATTAATCCAAGGTTGGAGTGCCCCTCGCAATGTAAATAGCTCCGTCTTTGCAAGGGATGGAGAGGTAGTAGCTTCAACGCGTGGAAGATACGGTGTGAGAAAGCGAGGTCAATCGAGAGACATATAGATAGAGAGTCAAAGTGAGTGTGGTCCGACATTCATTGACCAAATATATATGCTCTAGAGATATTGTCCGATTGAGCTTTTTGGCAAGGGTGAGGGCTGTAAGATAGAGCTTGAGAGATGATCTAGTCACATACGTGTAGATATATTTTGTGCGTGGGAGGAAGCAAGGTCAACCGATCACATAGGGTCGCCGTGCGATCGAAAGAGTGAGATGGGTTGGAGAGAGTGACCTAGATAGACGATGTGTGTGAGAGAGTATACAATGTGAATAGGTCGAATTGGGCTCAAACATGGTGATATATCATTTTTGTCCGAGAAAGAGCGAGGTCAATTGAGACATACGGAGAGAAAGAGAGAGAGAGAGAGAGAGAGAGAGAGAGAGAGAGATTGAGTGAGTGTGGCCAACCATGAGGTCGAAAGAGTGGTGGCAGCTTGGATGGACTGACCTAGATAGACAATCTGCGTGAGAGAGTATAGAGTGTGTCGATTGAGGCCCGAACAGGGAGATATATCATTTGTGTGTGAAAGAAAAACAAGGTTAAACGAGACTCAGATAAAGAGAGCGAGATTGAGCGAGTGTGGCCCGCCATGCGGAAGAAAGAGTGAGACAGTCTCGAGGGAGTGACCTAGATATACAACGTGCGTGCATGCGCATGCACGAGAGGTTGGGGGGCTAGATAGGCAATGCATGTATTTAGCGCGAGAGGGTGA
>NC_057806.1:54820040-54820857 GCF_018294505.1 Triticum aestivum | reverse complement strand
AACAACATTTGAATGTACATAGTACGAGACTTAATATTGATGTTTCAATTCGGTGTACATTGTAAGATTTGAACCGAGGAATAGGCATACGGGTAATTATTTCGAATTCGTGCCATACCAAGTTACGAAAAGTTGACATTGACTCAGTTTGTTGTGCTATTTTTTAGGTCATATGTTTGAATCCATCCAAAAGTTTTCTCACTACCATGGTGTTCATCATATACATATGAATTTGTATTAGAAAAGTAGCGTGGTACAGTGAAATGCGAAATCCACGTTAGAATTGGAGATCGCTACGTGACACACACTCGAATTCAAATAACTAACTACGTGACACACACTCTAATTCAAATAACTAATTATGTGACACACACTCTAATCCACGTTAGCATGGGTATCGTTTCGATTTTTTTCAAATAACTCCTCATTAATTAATTTATAGTACTCTCTCTGTTCACTTTTATAAGACCTTGAAGACATTTCAGACAATGTGCAAAACAGTTCATTTTAAGTTGTCTGAAACGACTTACAAAAGTGAACGGATGGAGTATCTCGTTTCGAATGACTAATTATTGCAAGGAAAACACGAGCATGGTAATACATACAGATTCGTTTGCAAATGAAAGAAGATTTGTTTGCATTCTCAAATGTAGGCGCACCAGGCAAACCAGGGTCGTGTCGGGGTGGACGCTGCTTCGGTGACTTAAAGGCAACTGCCTTTGGGTCACTGACATGTGGGCCAGCCACCTGTTGGGCCCATATGTCATGGACACAAAGGCAGGTGCCCTAAGGCACCGAAGCATAGTCCTGTCGGGAT
>NC_057806.1:54802130-54819815 GCF_018294505.1 Triticum aestivum | reverse complement strand
GGCCCCAATTCCAGCCCTGCAAAATCTCTCTTCTCTGCCGTCCCCTTCCGCGCCCAGATTGCTCAAATCCCTAATTCGCCGCCAACCCTCGAACCGGCCCTCGTCTCGTCTCTTTCCCCACCATTCCCCACCTCTATGTCGGACGACGACGACGAAGACGACGGTCGCGCTTCAACACCGCACCGGAGCTACCTCATCTATGCCCTCGTCCACTGCACCGGGTGGTCCACCGACAACGTCGGCCGCCGCAACCGACGTGCCTCACAAACACCGAGTTCCACAGCATCAAGTGCGCTTCACCGACACCGTCTCCCAGCTCACTGGGGCTACTTCACCGAGCACATCGTCGCACCTCCGCCCCCGAGGCTGTTGGGGCTTCACCAACGGTCTCGTCCACCGCATCATAGCGCTCCGCTGCCACTCAATATCTGCATCCGTGCGCGGCCAGCCAACACCAGCGCATCACCCTCAACGGCTCTAAAGTGACCCGCACTCTAGCTAGGCGAGCATGCCCAAACACCGGCCCGAACTTGGTATCCACACATCACTCCCTTGTGCACTGTTCCGACGATGTTTGGATATCCTTTCACTGCTCTCTTAGCTTACACGCCGATGAAACTCTGACCTTAACTCTTATTTCTTCTGGAGATATCATCTGAAACAAGCAAATCCATATTTTAGCGAAGCATGACGGTGCTACGGGATCTGGTACACATCCTGCACACCGGTATAACCTTGTAAGTATCTGTCCTCCGGTACGACATCAAGGTCGATTCCTCTTATTTGATCAACCATTCGCCGTGTCAAAAATGCAGAGGGGGATGCAAGGAGCACAAGGCCTGCACATCCAAGCAAGTGGTAACATGGACTTGTACATGGAACATCCCAAGCGCAAGCAGAGCTGTAGTGAGCCTGTACAACGAGCTAGAGTAAGTCCCTGCATTTCATTTAATTCGTACTGGCATTCGTGTATGATTTGTGTGCAGTGGCTGATCCACGAATTCAAGTTACCAGGGGCGAACATTTAACTTAAAAAATACGAAGGCACTTGCACTCCGGAAATCAACATAACTTGAGAAATGTGAAGCTACATGCACTTTGAAAACCAGCTAATGATCCAAAGTAGTTCAGATTATAAACACTAAATGATGCAAGCACCAAAAAACACAAAATGCAACATGGTGTACAAGGACTACAAACATGGTTTGTACCTGCTTGAATTATTCGTTCTCCGGCTGAAAATATCGAAGTGTAATTGCACGTATAACCAGTGAGCAGACTGCATATCAATATATCTATCCTGCACAAGTATGCCAATAGTTTCAAACAACAGATTAGAAAAGTATTTATGCTATGTTGTCATGATACGGGGACTTTCTGGTAGATGGCCTCGACGTTTCCTCAAGCTATGAAAATGCACTATAATTTGCTTGTCATCAATGCCTGCAAATCTCTGTCTCTCTCAACATAGTAGATCATCATTAGACACTAAATCCTTCAATGAGCTTGCAAAATGCTTGCATTAGATCCCTCATTAGACACTATATGTTCATCACCAGGAGCATGTAAAATGTTTGCATCAAATCCTTCATTAGCAGTCTATTCATTAGACACTTCAGGCTCAAGAACAACATGAGCTTGTATGTTTGCACCGGAAACTTGATTAGATACATCAGATTCAGTCAGTTCAGTATTGATTGGGTGAGTTATAAAATAAGTAGAAATTGGTTTCATTTTCTCATAGATTCCCTACATACAAGCAGTTTTACAACACCGTCAGGTTTAACTATTGGCCAGAAATTGAAGAGTTGAATTAGATATAATCAGGGATGTGATGTACCTGCTCGTTCCGCATGCTACTCTTGCAAGCTGCGACTGTCCGTTTGCGCAAGCTCGATGCCATGCCCGTGCTGCTGCTGCTGCCTCCCACGTAGGCTACACCCAGGGTTGGATCTTCATCTTCTTGTCCTTCCGTTCGCTTGAAGCCCGGCGACCGCCCTCCAATGAGGGCGCGAGGAAGTGCTGTGTCGGTCTATCCAGTGGCGGCTAGGTTAGGAGCGAACCAGACTGGAGGCTGGAGCAAATGAATTGGGATTTTTCCTGGTGTCGATCGATATGGGAGGCGCTCGTTTGGGCCGCGAGCCTGCTATAGGGCCTGCCTTGCACTTATGTTATTGGCCCATCCAAATTGAAACATTTTTCTTCATTTTTTACATTGCTTTCTCGTGCGTTGGGACGAACAAAACTAGCGTGGGCCAACCTGGACGACTCAAACTAGGTGCACACTTTCCAGCCACCTGAGGCGGCCGCCCATACCAGCCCCTATGGTGGCGTCGCCCCTTTTTGCGTGTATGATTGGATAGTGAAAAATATTCCAGTGGTGCTTTTGATTTATCGACAGAATGGTTGAATTGCTTTTTTCTATGAACTGAGTTCGCCAATAATGTGAAGGATTCCAGTCTTTTCATCCTATTGCAGATTGCTTAGATCTCAATATGCCAAAAGTAATCGCATGAAATATACAGTAAAAGCCAGTGTGATGTGTTTGGCTACAACTAGTCTGACTACACGTCCTCATATAACATATCAAGGACGCACCATCTTACCAGATTAACCATTCGACTTACCCATGCTGTGTGGGAAGAAAGAAGTATTGGGACTGCGTATCCAAGCAATTGATGCCATGGACTCCTTCGTACAACCTTGTAAGCGAAAAAGAAGTTGCAGTGTGCTTGTACAAAGAACTAGCGTAAGTTCAGTTACCTGCTTCTCGGAATTTTAGTTAGCCACTTATTGCAAATTGTTCAATTACGTTGCTTGGCTTAATTTAGTTTGCTACTGATTACATAATGGCATAGCCTGTTAATCATATTGTAGACTGCACCTATCTATGTGTTTGATACTTACTGTTAAGAATTACTTGTTTGCCTTAACTTAAATATCTACTTGTTTGTTCAACTGCTTTGCTGCTGCAACAACGGGTTACAATGATGTTAATAACTCAGCATCCAATTGAAACTCTTTAATTCCTTGTTTGTTTAACTGGTTTGCTGTTATAACTCCTAGTTGAGATGTTTTGCTAACTTCAACTTTTCTGAATCCAATCGGAACTTTAATGGCAAAACAGGTTAGCCCAAGATCAAAGAGCGAGGTCCCTATGGATGTTGCATCATCCCACAGCAGTGGCACCGGACCAATCGTGCATTATGAATTGCCAACTGCTGATGCTCTAGAGGCTAAACTAGTGGTAGAAACAGATTCTGCTTCTGCACTTAAAGATGAAGTTGACATGTTGAGGAAGCAAACAGCACAATCAAAAGCAGTACTCAAGACAACCATTAAATATTTGGTGGATTTCAAAACGAAGCAAGCTGAGACTAACCAGATTATTAAGGTCCTGAAGGAAAAAAAGGAAATTAAATTCCTACTTGGTAAATCATAGGTGAAATGTTCTTTCCATAGTTGAATAACCTTTGTGTTGTCTGTTCATGTAATCAATCAAACCATTTGTTTTAGAGATCATGTAATGATTGTTTTTTTTTGTTTTTTTGTTTGTAATTTTATTTGAGCACAAGTCTGTATTAATTGATAAGACTAGGAAACATTTCATTTGGATTGTTGTGCCAGACCTACAAATATGCCAATCGGGCTGAATGTGCATTCAGCAATAGTAGTATAGATGGACCATAAGTGGCACGCATCGGAAAGGGCCAAGATGCTGGCTAAAAAATGGATGTTGTTGTAGCCAAAAAAAAGTACAGCGGCCTGGCTTATGTATGTTAGTTGATATTATTGATCCATATACTCTATAAGTGTTTATATGTCTGTTAGTTCCATACATTCTTGGTTGATTGACTCGGTATTTGAATCTTGATACATCGCTTGTGTACATATCTAAATGGGAGTACACATTATGCTGCCTGTGACATTTGAGTTGGACATGAAGTGTTCCAAATATTCGAATTCACCTTAAACTGGATTCTAGTTTCTGAATTTGAGTATCGACATTCGTAAACCATATTCATATATGACAGTGGAATACATCTTTGTCGTCCTTTTGAAGATATATAAAAACACATAGAATGATTTATAAAGATTCATATAGGAATACAAAATGGATTCGAATTTAGTTGCCAGGGTAAACGTGGATGCTTATTGTCCCAAAATTCGAAAGAAACAGCAAAATGTCCACTCCCACATCGGCTGCCCGAAGCCAAGTGTTTGGGAGATGGAAATTACTGTCTACCCATTACACGGACAACCATCGGCCCGATTTCCACTGCTCTAAATACGGGTAGGTTAGTAACTTCAATTAGACGTGACACGACCGCCTCTGAGCCCATCCCGACATGGTGGGCGTCAAACATGGGCGGCAAAACTCATTTGATTCAAGCTCGTCTGAAAGACCTCTGTTTCTCCCTCCATTCCCCATTCATACACGATGGGCGGCAAAACACCCTCTCCTCGTCCGAAATAGATGTAGGCTAATTATTTAAATAGGGGCAGATGTGTAACTTCCATCAGACGTGACACAACCACCCTACCTGTCAGCCCCATTCATACACCGTGGGCGCCAACCGTGGGTGGCAAAACACCCTCTCCTCGTCCGAAATAGTTACCGGCAAATATTTGGGAGATGTGATATTACCGTCCTATCCCCAACCGACGAGACGTACAAATTTGAAACGGGGGATAAGTTCGTAACTTTCCCATATTTCAGACAGGTGCGTCCCAAAAACATGATTCCCCGTACCTCTCCCTCCATTTTCCCATTCATACACCGTCCGCGCTAGAACACCCCATTCCCACACCAGCCTCCGTCCACCACCCCATCCATCGCCGCCATCCTCCACCACATCCATCGCCACCGTCCTCCACCATGCCGGAGCGCCTACCAAGACCGCGTCGTCCACTGCTAGAGATGGATGTTTCTCATCCACGGCGACGGACCAATAGCCTTGCATCGTGTCCTCTCGCTTCATCGGCACCGTCGTCCTCTTTGCCAGGGCCGCTCACACGACCTTCTCTTCCACCGCAACGGGACTTATCCCCCGATGCACCCGTCTACCGTCGCAGATCTGCTTCAACGCCACCGACAGCCATCGCACCCCCGATGCCTACACAGCGCCGCAAGAGAGGTGGTACTTCATATCTCCTCAACTTTTTGATCTCAACCAGAAAATAGATCTTAACTTGGTTACTTTACTTTCTTTTCAGCTCTTAGAATTTAGTTCTTAGTTCGAAGCAAACAACGGATGCTAAATATCATTTCTCCGGTTTGCAGCTTCAAATCTGCCATGGCACAGCCATAATGCGGTTTAATTGATCATGCTTAGGGTTTAATTGGTCATGTTGGTTCTGTGGTGGTTTCTTTAATAGAAATCAGAGGGGAAACCCTCTTTTGCTAAAAAAATATATGCTTAGAGTTTCCCCCTTTTATGATCACTATACGATCAGAATACATGCTTCATGTCATAATAACACTGCTCCACCCATCAAGCTAAACAAGTATAGTTGTTCAAATACGAATCTGATATTATTAAAACAGAGTTGTTTAATTGGTCAGCTAAATGTTCCTAAATTAGTTTCGAAAATGCATGTTCGCCACTTGGGTGTGTATCTCTGTGTGTGGTCTGGTCAGCACGGTTGGGGAGGTGAATTTTGCATATGCAGGGGTTTATAGGGAGACACTCTCCGAGTTGAAACCGCAATGCATTCCATAGATAATCTGACTACTTTTTATGTTTTCATGAATCTTAGATTCTGAACAGCATCATAATGATTATGAGCTTGCGCGCATGAAAAGAATAAAGCAGAACAATGCCATGGCTATCAAACTTGGCATTAAGGGACTGAAATCAAGTCTGGATGCAATGCAATGCAAACACTCTCCACCTATAGATTCATGCTCAGAATATGATCCTAATAGTGATTCTGAGCTAGAGGGAGACATAAGTCAATGTAGCTCCCTAGTGGAGGAGTCAGAGGAAGATGCCCTATCTTATTCACGTATCAAGGTACTTGCTCTAACTTTCCAAGGTTACATTTCTCGCACATATATTGCAACTGATTCTTTGCATTGCTTCTACTTTGTTGAACTGCCATTAGCTTAGTTTAAACATCGTGTATGTGAATATGCCCTGCCTATCCATTTTCAGTACATATTCCATCTGTCATCATACCATATTTATCCATTCAAATGTTGTTCTTGTGTATCAGACGTTCAAAAGGAAGAGGGCGATTGCTGATCATGGAGGAGCACAAGCAAAGTATTTGGAAAAGGTAGTGGCACCTGATAAATCAAATAGCCCATTAGGTGTAGTTGCAATATCACCTGACCCACAAAATACCCCCAACTCTAGCAGACTCTAGCCCTACTACACTGGTCATTTCTGATGCCCCAACTTAGCAGACCCCAACTGCAGCAAACAGTATGATTATGCCAGTTGACATAGCACCAGCTGTACGACGCAAAAACCCCATTCCAGCAAAGAGTACACCAAATCTAGTTGCCAAGTCCCTTTTCAAACCAGAGAGAGACCCAATTGCAGCAAATAGGACCCCTGTTCCATTTCTTCCCAGTTTAGAAGACAAAGCTTATGTTGTTGTCAGGAACTTTGTGCGCATCTTTCCTTCATGGAAAGATTATACCGCAGACACAGAACAATTTCCAGTCTCCCTCCGCAACTTACGCGTAAGTAATGTACTAATATTATTCATGGTCATTAATGCATATGTTTCTGCTGACAGAAGACACAAGATTTCATTCTTTCAAATAGGCGAGGCGCAAGCTGGATTGTGATGACGAGCAAGGGTTGGTTACGCTTTTCAAGCACTCGTTGATGAAGTATCGTTCCTACCTGAGGCAAGCGCACTTCGATGGCAAGCCTCTGAACGAAATTTCTGTAAAGTCTCCGGTGCTACATTTATCCGACGGTGACTGGAATAATCTTGTTACACATTGTTCTCGGCTGCAGCGTAAGGTACTGTCTATGATATCACATCACAATTTGAACTACATTTCTGCATTTGCCTTAATGTCTCACTTGTACAAAAACTGTTAGCAGAAGAACATTCGTTCTCAAGGGACCACAGAATCTCACAACTATACTGCACACTACATTGCTCTTGTGAGTATCTCTTGCCCTGCATGACCATACTTACTTTCATAGTTGTTTGATTATCTAGCATCACTGCACATGTTAGCCTCGTAATCGTCCATTTGGTGGACATTATAAGATCCATGTGGACTCTTACATAAATTTAGAATCAACCCAATGCTTTTGAAGAGGTTTAGCTCTGCAGTCCTCTTGTAAGGACTGAACATGGTCTACCACTGTACTTACATTAACAGCTACTCCCTCCGTCCCATAATATAAGAACGTTTTGTATAGTACACCAGTGTTCAAAACACTCTTGTATTATGGGAAGAGGGATTGGTTCATTTTGTAGCATTCTGCATCTTATCTCCCTCGCCCACCATTTACTAAAAAAGATCAGATCTATATTTAATCTTACCAACAAGTAGAATACACAGACAATGCCAGTGCAGAAGTGTAGCCCATTGCTCTTGTCAGTACATTTTGTCCTGTAACGCTTGTACTTCCATGGATTGGTAGTTGATTATGTAGCATCAATCTGCATCTTATCTTCATTATCCTCTATCCCTTCCAGTATTATCATATCTATAATTACTCTCTACAAAATGTAGAGTACAGGGAATGCTTATGAAGAAGATTATGTGCTGAAATTCTTGAGTTATCCTTCCCTTGCCATGGAGAAGGGCATTATAAAGCCTGTGTTAACTGTTAATGTAAGTCAGTCCTTCTAAAGCCTTTATCCTCAACTACTGTTTAATTTGCTCATACTCCCTATCATTTACTGCTGTTTAGTTTGTTGTTTCTACCAAAATGCATGTTCGTAAGAACTGTAAGTTCTAAGTTTTACTTGTAAAACCAAATTCCTTATTCATACCATGCACATTACTTAATACTCCCTGTATGTATGCTTGTTTTTGTGGATCTATAATCCAGTGTGTGGTGAAGCAGCCCACGTTTGCACCTTGTCATCTCCTGTTTTATCTTACTGATGTGGCTGATGATATGAACAACATGCCATGCACATTATCCAAAATAGATACAATCATTTTCTTTGCCCTTCATCTATGCTTGTTATGTTGACATGGTAATCCAGTAGTGTGGTGAAGCTCCCCGCATTATGAACAATGCCAAAATATGCTATTGATATTTTGAACATACTCTTTATTTTCTAATTTGAAATTGGATAGAATTGACAGAACAGTTATCATCTTTGTTTATACACGTGCAAAACATGTCATCTCGCTGCTTTGTTTCAGGGTGATATGCCTGATGGCATGCACAAGTCTGCTGAAGGCTGTGAGACAAACCCAACATATATTGCAGCAAAGAAGGCAAAACATCTTGAAGATAGCGAGACAACCCCAAAGTCTTGTCTTGATGCAGTGTTCAAGTTACTTGAGACTAACAGTCAGACAAGCTCACAGAATTCGTTGTCTGAATCAGTTCGACTTCTTCAGTCCCAAGTTCTAGCAGAAAGGCATTCTGCAACTCAACTTCGACTTGAAGTCCTATCTCTAAGAAAGATTGCGGAGAACACCAATGAGAACCTCATCGCTAAACAGCTACACCTGGAAGCTATGACCGACATGCTAGGCCGGTCTCACAGCCTTGCTCAGCAGCTTGCGCAGCAGTTCCCCTGCAAGGCTAACCTTTCTTGAACTGTCTTGGAAGTGGTCTCGGTTCAGTATTATTTTGTTACGCTGCAATGGTGACCAGTTTTTGTAATCTGCTTCTTCGTTGCTCTTTATGATAACTGGTGGCGAACTTTGATGCCTAGTGGATGTAATATACCTTAAATCCTTTATTGTGTAGTGTAGGTTTATTTTTAGTTGCTATGCCGTAATTTCTTTATTGTATAGAGTAGGTTTGTTCTTAATTCCTACTAGTTACGCAGCAGCCCGGAATGAACCCCGACCATGATTGTGCGAATCAAATCACGGGATTTTAACAGGCCAAAATTGTCTGGGTCCTTGTTTGGCCCAATCAGATATCGGCTGCGAGCAGGCCAGATGCAAACCGGGCCGTAGTTAGGCCCAACTATATGACGGGCTTTTAACAGGCCGAAATTAATATAGGGCTGAAATGTTAAACGGCCCCTTAATAGGCCAAAACTAATATCAGGCCGAATTACTAAGTGGGACTTTAGCAAGTGGGCCCAAAAGCATAGTGTCTAGTTGACGGGCCGAATCTGATATGGGTCATAATTGAGCCAAAGCCTCTTAAAGGGCCAGACCTGATCTGGGCCGTAATTTGGCCCAAAACGTGGTAGGCTTTTAACGGGCCGGATCTCATATGGGCCACTGTTAGGCCCGGAGCATGGCAGGCCATTAATGGACCGGATCAAATATGGGTCGGCATTTGGCCCAAAACATGGCAGCCAGTTAATGGGCCAGCCTACTAGAGTCCTCAAAATCTTGTGGGCCTACAGCTGGGCCGGCCCATTAATGTCGGTGAAATCTCGTGGGCCTTTAGCTGGGCCGGCCCATTATGACCCGCAAGAATCTTGTGGGCCTTTACCTGGGCCGGCCCATTATGGCACACAAAAATCTTGTGGGCCTTTACCTGGGCTGGCCCATTATGGCCCGCAAAATCTTGTGGGCCTTTAGCTGGGCAGCCCATTATGGTCTGCAAAATCTCGTGGGCCTTTAGCTGGGCCGGCCCATTATGGTCCGCAAAATCTTGTGGGCCTTTAATTGGGCCGGCCCATTTAAACTTGTTGGGCCGTGCCACATGTCGACGTATCATAGGCGCCTTCTGTCCAGTGAGTGGATGACATCTGTCCCGACGATGAGCCGACACGTGTTTCCTCTAGCCAATGATGATTTTACATGTGGAAAATCCCCATTGGTCGGGGTTGTTAATGGGTTATCGGATCCAAAACCCGACCCGATAGCTTAACGGCGTTCCGTTACGGTGGATGCCACGTGTCGGTCACCCTTGACGAAAGCACTTCTGTGACGCGCGATTTATCGTCATGGAAGTGGACACTTCCGTGATGATAATTTTGGTAATGTCATGGAACACTTCTACGACAGCACAGGTATGACTATCTTGATTCTGTCATAAATTTTTCATGGATGTACATGCATGACAAAAAAAAGCGACCTACTGTGACAAACACGTATCATCACGGAAGTGTATTTTTTTGTAGTGGTAGTATCGATGGATTGCGCCATGGAGCAAAACTTGAAATTAAAAAAAAGGTGGTACATATAGAGAGCGCTCGTCGCCAAATTACACATATAGTACTATTGAAAGGCTAGTCACAATAATGGTGTCCAGCACAACCCACCCCTCAAATAAAACTAAGAGGGTGCTTGGATACGTTTTAGTCCCATGGCTAAAAGTAGTGGGACTAAAACATGCTAGCCTCACCCATGCTTGGATCCAAATACTAAAAAGGCTAAAATCAAGTTAATGAGCATTTATTATCCTCCAAACCCTCCAATCCAGAACTCGCATGTGTTAAAGGAGAGGAGTTAAATGAGTAGAGAGAGGACTAATACACATTTTAGTAGGGGTACCCCTGACTAAAAACAATTAGTCTCAAGACTAGTTTTAGCCCCTCTTTAGTCAGGGGTGCTTGGAACTTTAGCCTCTTAAAGAGACTATTTTTAGTCAGACTAAAATAAGTCCCTTGGATCCAAGCACCCTCTAAGTATCTTGGAATTCTTTGACAAAACTAAGCACCCTGAAATTCTTTGACAACTAAACTGCTAGCTATATGATGTTGGCCATATATATTGTACGTATATAATGTGAAGAAATGAGTGGTAGTACTATACCAACTAAAAGATGAAATGTAAGAAATACTAGTATGTACGTACTGAAGAGTTAAAGTAACGAGAAGAAACATAACATAGTTCTGTTGGGGGCTCAGCACAACACACCCCTCAAATTAAATTAAGCACACCTGAAATTAAACTTTGCAACTATTCTGGTAGACACTGCATTGGAACCACCATGAGCAACGACACTGCCACCTTACTCGGAGTCCTCGTCCACGTCCTCGACTTCGCCCTTGTCCCTCTTCCTCTTGGCCGATACTTCTTTGCTTGAACCGCACACTTGGCTGTTGCTCTTCATCCAACCCTTGTAGATATTGAAGCAAAGGTAGCCATCCATTGCAGCATAGTGGATGTGGTCTATATCTAGTACATTCCGCTGCCATGCATGACGATGAAACGTGTATGGAGATTTCTCCAGTTTACCGTACGAAGGATGAACCATGGCTCCTGCCAGGGTCAGCATTGAAGGCTGACGAGAGGACACCAGCCGATTCTTCTGGAGGTCGAAGGTGTTGCCTACAACGAGGCCTATCCGACGCAGGACTTCTTTGTCGTTACCAAAGTCTACAGTAACGAATTTGACTAGGTTGCTCTCGAGGAAGTCCTTAAAATCCTGGCACTCAACATCGGCATGGCATATGTGGTAGACCAAGCATAAGTCATGCACGCAAACCTGGATCATGGCGGGCTTCTTCCTCTCTTCATCCTTTAGATCCTTCTCTCGTCCCAGGACTATGGTGTACTCAACATCTAGCCCAGTGACCCACTCATCATCTGAGTCTTCGAACATGCGTCTGAAGCGAGAAAGGCATCCTTTCACCGTCGCGGAAGAACGGGTGTAGATGACGTCGAACTCATCACCGGTGATGGTTCTAACCTTGTACTCACCGCCGATCGTGGAGATTTGGGACGCCATGGATTTGGGAGGAGGGTTAGGATTAGTGGAACTGTCGTAATGTAAATGGACGGGACGACTAGGAGCGAACCGCCGTAGTATTGAAGGACGTGCGGGAACGAGTAGGAGCGAACTGCCAGCGTGCAAATGGCAGGGTAGTGGCTTTCCATTCTCCCATCATACGGGCTTCCGAGAGCCCTTGGATCTGAGATCGAACGGTTGCATGGCGTGATTCTATACCTATGGGTGAATATCCTATCTTGAAGGGTTATTCTATAAATTTTCAGCAACTTAGCATGCGACCGTTTGATATCAGATCCAAGGGCTGCCAGCAGCCCGTATCATGGTCGCGCCTACCACGACCGTCGCGTCGCTCGCGCGGTCGCGCCCTTGGAGATTTAACACGGTGCGTTAGGCCATCTGATGTTGGCATGTCATACATAGTCATCACTTAGTAACTCATACTACAACAAGGTTGGCTATAAGTGTTTTTTCACTCCTCTCTATTTCTTTCTTCGTACTCCCTCCGTCCCATAATATAAGAATGTTTTTTACACTAGTGTAGTGCCAAAAACGTTCTTATATTATGGGACACAGGGAGTACTAGTATTTACTGCATTTGCCAAGGAGTGACCTCTTCCAATGAAATGGTGTTGCTAAGTTTGTTTCATTTAATTAGCTATAGACTCAAGATTGTATTTTCACCTAGGTACACGCGCTTAGCATTGTTTCTTCCTTGGGTCACCAAACTAGTCTCTCTCTTCTTGATTAACTTGCCACATCAGACTTTATGCCTATGTGGCAACCTTAAGCACCTGTAGGAGCAAGTAAAAGTAAGTACAATAGTGCACTTTACATGGCATTTTTGCATATGTGGAGGAAAGAGAGGCAAGGAAAAAGTGGAGAAGTGGGCTTTCATGCAAGAGCCAGCCTCTACTACATGGTGGAGCATTGCGAGAGGCACCTGTATGGAGGTGGTCAGGATCAGGAGACTCACGCCGGTCGTAGAGCCGCAGTTAAAATGATAATGGCAAGTCAAATCACGGGGTCCCACCTGTCCATCAGTAACTCACGGTCAAATCACACAGCCCTACGTTTGCATCAGCCTACTCCCTCGTCTTCTCGCGTCTATGACGAACCGACTAGGCGCAACGGCCCCGCCGCCTACCGCGCAGGAAAAGCCCCGCCCTCGACTTTTAAATAGTATACAGTATACTAATTTTGTATCCATGGATTGCCCCCACGCCATGGAGCAAAGCATCTAGAAAACGGCGGTACACATGTATGGAGTATACAGCACACCTGTCGCGTTCGCGTCGCACCCCAGACGGTCGGTCGTTCTGGCACGCTGCTCTCCGAATGGAACACGCGTCATATTGCGTTTGCACACACATGTGGGACGGCAATTGAGAACCAACCATAGGCACACTCCCCGGCCCCGCAAGTCGGGTGACTTAATAGAAGAGGGAGACGAGCGATAGTACTAGAGAAGTGTTGTACTACGTTGGTGCCTGGACGATCCCTGCAAGACACGGAAGATCAGTTCGTCCATGCATGTGACCAGACTCCAGCAGACACGCCTGGATTGGCTATCGTCTACATATCGTGCATGCTGTGTTGTACGTGGCTGTAGTTGTGGTGAGAAATCTAAAAAAAGGTTTCTTGTCATCTCGCAAAATTAGGTGTCATGTGCTTCGGATCACTGCGAGGGTTAAACAGCGACAACTGAGTTGGGCTAGTCATTGGGGGCACAGGCACGAACAGTGACTACTCGACTGCCATCTAGGTCAAGTCGGTTATGTTAATTAGGACATCTATCGATGGACCCCTTTTCTACGAGTTTATCTTTAATTTGAGCTTTGTTCCTCGTCTAGTTTGTCCGTCGGGATTCATGTTGTCTCCTTTGGGCAGTGAGGTTATGATTTCTTGTCATGTGGCATTTTTTTATATGTTATAATCCGGCGCTTCAGATCAAAATGACGACAACTGCGCCTCCGGGCCACGTGCATGAAGACTTCTCGACAGTCATTGACGAGGTCAAGCCGGCTCCGGTAGACAAAAGAAAACTAGTACTACTCCACTATAGAGGCAGGAGCCTCCGCGCTTGCTTGCTAGTGTTGCTCTCTTCACATTGTCTCGGCCTCTCCAGATCTAAACACGACAGCGGTGGCCACACTCTCTCTCTCTCTCTCTCTCTCTCTGCTCACCGCTGGTCACAGATCCAGCCGGATCCTCTCCGCCGGGGAAGGTGAGAAGGTGCAACATTCACGCGGTCGTCCTTGGTGACGGCTCTTACCCACTGCTGGGCGTGTCCCGATCAGCCTGCCTTGCCGTTCTCTCCCAAGCACCGCTGGTGAGGGAGGGCCTCCGACCCCTTCTTCCCCGCTGTCGTAGTGTGGGCAGATCCGGCCTCCCGCCGCCCACCTAGCGACATCCCGGCGACCATCAGGTATAACTTCCTTCGAAGCCGGTCTTTCTCTACTTCCCGAGCTCCTGACGTCGCTGCATTTGTATCTTTTACTATTTCTCAGGCCCCCTCGTAGATAGGATCGATCGGCTGTTGGAAAACCACCTAATTTTTTACGTTTAAGAGGTAAAACTAGTTCATGCACTCGAATCTAGTACTACTTGGTTCAAACAAGGAAGAAAGGGGGTGGGGTGGGGGAGGATTTGTTACCTGAATCTAGGACTTGGTCGAAAGAGGAAGTAATGGGAGCGAAAAGTAGCAGAGACTAGCTATCCAATTGGTCTCTAGGTCTAATAGGAAAATAAAGAAAAACACAGTACAAACTCAATATAAACTCGATCTATTGGTTGAAAAGGAAAGAAAGTGGGGACTGGGGGACAAGTCAACAGAGTAAGTCCAGGACTAGATTTGCTAGCCTCACATAGTATAAGGTGGCTATACCGAACAAAAATGGGACCAACCCGGATATCCTGTTCTGATGTTTGTTGCCTCGAGCCACTCTTATGTAATGCCACTCGTAAAATGTAGCAGTCGCACTGTTAAAAGTAAGGACACATTAAACCAATGTTGTTTTCAATATAATGCCTCCAGTAATATGAATCAATGGCACTCCTTTACATGTCCTGCTAAAATTTCCCATTAAGATAAGTTTTCGTTAGAAATGCAACTGTCCTGGTCCGCCTACTCTCCCGTGCCCAAAGTAATGTCGTATTTAACGGTTGTCATAGTTAATCCTAATGCCCACACTAATATCTAGCAATGACAATGCTTTAGAAATTGCTACTGTCCTTGTAGGATTGCCATTCAGATAAGGAACATGCTTCTTTTCATTTGATGCGTGTTTCATCACTTGTTAGTCACCCTCCTTTCCACCTTTTTTGTGCAAACAGAGATATACATTTCACGCTCGATCTTAGTTGAACTGCACAAATGGTATCCAAATTATAGTTGAGCACTCCAAGAGCTTCACAACCAACCTTGATGTTGCTCAATTTTATTGCAACTAATGAAGAAGATGCTCTGTGGGTTTCATTTTCTGATGGAAATGGAACCGGGGCTGGAGCCTTTTTCTTAAAAAAATGAAAAAGAAGTTGCTAGCTCACGGGACATTGCTTCATTTTAGGTGAACTGCACCAAAAGGTCCCATGAATTGAATCATCCATGTTGGTGACTGAAAGAGCCAGCTTCAGCATCCCCATCTAAGCACCCCCGGCATCCATCGTTGTGACGCACGGTACACCTCGTTTGCCACCTGCTCGACCCTAGTGTCACTGATAAAATGAAGTAATAATAAAGTTAAAATAGAGCGAGTGTCATCTCTATCATTTCATTTCAAATGTAGATAAAGAAAGTGCTTCTCTTTGTTAATGTATGTTTCATCAACTAGTCCCATTGTTAATGTTTAAGCGTTTCTACAAACTGGGGTGCTTAATTTTAGTTGATATGTACAAAAATAGAGATTTGGATGTCTCAAGGCGCCTCCTTGTACTACCGCTGTACACTGATGTTCATCACTGGCAGAAGGTGTATCTGGGAGACTTGGGATGATGTCCACTATGAGGCGTACCGTATGAGGCGTCGCAGGGCCCATCTCGCCCTCGCAGCATGGCATACTATGATACTATCGCAATATTTTCTTCTATTTATTTTGTGTGTTTCATCAACTAGTGCCACTATAATGTAATCACGCTTTTTCATTATCTGTGCAAACAGGGTTATTCAGCTGCATTTTGGTGGAACTGCACAAATGTATGTATGGAACCGGCATATATGCAGAGTGTGAGGTGTGCCAAGTAAAAAATTACCGACACCAACCATGCTGCATGCACGCATTGGCATCCACCACCACCAGTGGGATGTGTGGCGCTCTCTGTGGACAGATCTTTCTCCGCAACAAATCATCTAACCAAATACTAGTAGCTTATATTGGCAGTTTTCTAGGGAGTACTCTTTTCTGAAAGAAGCACCAATCTATTTTTCTTTATTTGTACACTGACGCTCTCTGGCTAACTTTGCCTGGTCGTCGTCGGCGTTCTGCCTGATTCGCTGTCGCATCCTCTCCATAGATGTCCTTTTGAGTGGTCCGGTGCTAGCTTTGGAAGATGGGAGGAGAGACGGTGGTCTTGCAATAGAGAAGAGGGAGAGGCGAGATGGTGGTTTTGGAATGGAGATGATGGAGAGGAGAGGAGGTGGTTTTGCAATGGAGAAGATCGGAAGAGGGAGAGGCGAGACGGTGGTTTTGGAATGGAGATGATGGAGAGGAGAGGAGGTGGTTTTGCAATGGAGAAGATCAGAACAGGAAGAGGCGAGACGGTGGTTTTGGAATGGATATGATGGAGAGGAGAGGAGGTGGTTTTGCAATGGAGAAGAGGGAGAGGAGCGTGCGGCAGCGATTTAGGATTGGAGGAGAGGGCCAGCGCGCTGCGACTGGATCAAAATCAAAATCAATTTACCCTTCAATTAAGAAAGCGACCCCACATTAACTAGTCTCCATTTTATTCTGGGTCATAATTGACCATGATTTTCGCACATAAAATATATGTTATATATTGCAAAAATAATATAATTTGAAAGTACATTCAGATACGAACCAAACGATACAATTTTTGGTGACATGCATTCACATTTTTTTTGTCAAATATAGTACATGGTCAAACTTTGACCCAAAATACGCAAAACAACAAAAAAATACTTCCAAGACCAACGCCGCTCTTCCGCTCTTCTCCTCTTAAAACACCACCGCTCCTCTCCTATTCCAATCTAAATGCAGCGCCGCTCCTCTCCTCTTCCATTTCAAAACCACCGCCCCTCCTCTCCTGTTCCAGTCCAAAACCAGCGTCGCTCCTCTCCCGTTCTAATCCAAAACCAGTGTTGCTCCTCTCCTCTTCCATTCAAAAACCACCGCCGACGAGTGAAGGTATTGTGGAGAAGTAGATCGATGGAGGAGTACAATTGATACGTGAGGATCGCAGACGGCGACCCTGTGAAGCTAGCTAGGATGTTGGAGATACAGTCTTGGTTTGACAACAAGGACCAACTAGCGGCGACGGCGACATCCATGGCCAAATATTTGCAACAAAGCGAAAAGGCGGCGATACTCCTGGAGGGAGTCGCGCCGGAGTACATAGAGCTGCTCCTCTGGGCCATGGAGTAAACAGATTCACCGAATCCGATCATGAGGGAGCGGTGGTGGGAGTATCGATCCCAGATGGAGCATCCACCAGAGATTGAAGGATCGAGCATCTACAGGGTGCCGTTTGTGAGGGTGTCCTGCTAGAGCGAGCCGATGGAGTCTTCGTCGACCGAACCCAACTGCAAGAGGAGAAAAGCAGTTGGCCCGACGACGCTTCCCTGCCATCGTCTCCCTCGCCGTTCACATCGTCTCACGGGGCGGTTGTCTGCCGCCGAGGAATAGGAGGGGGCTGCCCCCCCCCC